>NW_022196903.1:132691156-132708097 GCF_008632895.1 Mastomys coucha | reverse complement strand
TCAGACTGGCGGGGGGCGGCAGCCAGCGCCATCTTTGAGGTGTGGCGGTTCGCGGCTCTCCACAGTGGAGTCTCAGGGGTAACCCATTCCCCATTCTTACGCTGCTTCTTGTAACCTCGAGCTTGCCTACCCATATTCTTTGTTCCCAGAATAATGACTCTGAGACTTAATTATTTAGGAATTAATGCCTAGGCTATAAGCTTTGGCTTCCTCCCTGACTAGCCTGTAACTTATATAACCAATTTATCCAAGTCTATGTTTACCTTGTGGCTGGTTACCTCTCCTTGTTGTTATCTGTCTATTGCCTCCGAGTCCGGGTGGCATACTCTTTACTCACTCCCGGAGTTCCAGTCTCTCTCTGACAGATGTCCCACCTTCTATTTCCTGCCTCAGCAAATAGAATGTCAGTTTTTTTTCATTGACAGTTGATGCTTCCACACAGTACACAATTATTCTTCTGCAGCTTCTGGTGATGTATTTGGTCCGAGAAGTAAGGCCCTGAGACACCAGTGAAAGGAAGAAGAATATGGATTCCTTCATGATAACATATGATATCACAAATTACAGCCATTAACATGACTGACTGTGTCTCTTACATGAAATATAATCAATTTTGTAACTTCCAAGAAATTTAAGAAATACATTTACAAATCAACCAAGTTGCTTATTTTAATTTTATTTTAAAATTGCTTTTATTTAATTAACCCTCCCCCCCAGTGTGTGCACCTGTGGAGGGCTGAGGACAACTTGTGGGAGTTGGTTCTCTTCTTCTACTCAGTGAATTCAGAGTTCAAGGTGACACCCACCAATGAGCAGTAAGCTCAGCTGTCTGCTAAGCTCTCCTGCGGAGTTGCCACGTTTTCAGATTTCAGTTGTTTCTCTGCTCTTGAGATTCATTTCCTGCTTTCACCTGTTATTAACCCATTAGTGGAGCGTTGACACTCTGTCATCCTGTCCTCCTACAATAAGTCGAAATTATTTTAAATAGGATTTGTGTTTATTGTTGTTTTGTAAGAGGATTTGTTAACACATTACACTTGAAATCTGGTCATGAACAAAACAAAAAGTTGGCAGATTTTCTATTTGCATTTTAGTTTCATATTATTGTCAATCATGAGTCAACATTCCAGTATAAGGATCAAGTACATGACTAGAACAATTTTTTAGAAGAAAATGTAAAAGTAGACATAAATGCATTACACATTCTACTACCACTTCTTCATTAAAAGTGGCTATGTCATGTCCTTGACATGACATTTAAAGACAACACCTCAAAAGTTTGCAGGATGTGGCAGGGATTGGGAGAGATCACTCAGCCTTAGAAACCACTAGCTGCTCTTGCAGAGGGTTCCAGGTTCAGTTCTAGCCCCAACATGTCCTCTTACAACTGCTTACAACTACAGGTCCAGGGGATCCGATGCCCTCCTCCGGGCTCCGAGGGCTTCTGCATGTATGTAGTGCATGTAAAATTTCCAAGCTCATGTAAACATAAGTAAATTAAAGAAGTAAATATTTTCATTAAAGTAAGTTTATGTCTTTGTTGGTATAAAGAAAGTGTGCTTGTGCTCTGTACAATAGAGTTTGCAAGGAGAAATGACTTTATTACGTTTGTGATTATCTGAATGCAATAGGACCACTTATTGGTAAAAGATTCCCTATGACCATTTGAAAGAAGTTCCTGTGTGTTTTTGTGCATGTGCTTGTGTCTATTTAAATGTCTTTGTCCTCATTGTGTTAAACAACAGCAACAATAAAGCTTTCTGTTTTTTATTCCTACAATGCAATGGAAGGCCCTGGCTACCATTCATAACGTAAGTGGAAATGAGAGATCTATTACCATCTCCCACACTTTACAGTGTATTTTCAGAGGAAAACTGACTCCTTTAAGTTGTCCTCTGCCATATTTGTGTTATGGCATGTAGGTATCTACATACACATACACACATACATGTGCACATGCTTAAACACACACACACACAAAGAGAACAGAACATAAATATGTAAGAATATAAAAATGAAGTATATGGGCTCTCTCAAACCTGCTTCAGTAACATAAATATTAAATTATTTAATATTTTGTATCATGCACATTATTCTTATTGAAATATTAGTATTTAATGTGTAGCACTTAAATCCTAGGGCTAAGTACTGTAAGTATATAGTAGGCTTAATTGTCAGAGTGATTTTATTTTATCAAAAGATTGTGCTGGTATTTGTAGCATGTACATATTTCTTCCCATAACAACCCTGGTCTTGATTTTGCTCTTCGTTCTTACAGTGAAACCATCTCTCTGTGTAAACAATATAGGACCCTCCCACCGCCTCATCGCAACTTGTCCCCTAAAAACATTAAAACAGTTTAAAATGTTCACGGTTTAAAGTGAACATGGTGTACTTGTCTTTTTCCCCAGGAACCTTATCCTGCAAAAGCGATATAAGAAAGGAGGGATTTAGTTTGGCTCACAGTTAGAAGACCCTACATGTTCGTGTTGTCAGGAGCTCAACAGAATAAACTGCACAGTATCTGTGGTAGGTGGGATGCAATCCATGCTCTCATCTTTTTATATAGAGCCTGACACTGTAGCCCACAGAATGTTGCCACGTGCTGTTTACATGGGTCTTTGCACTTCACATAACCTAATTTAGATTCTCTCCTGAGCATGCCCACTCAAGAAGACTACAGAAAGGTAATTTATAGGGATGAGCAAAGCTGGTAGGGTGTTATCTCCTACTGGGACCAAGACATGTGTGTCTTCATGACACCAGTAGCTAATGTGGCTCGCAGTGTACTTACTGGACACAATTGAAGGGCAGGGCAGTGTTTCCTAGCATATGTTAAGGAGATCAAGAAATTGATGAATTTGCATAAGTGTATACTGAATCATTTGCCTTCGCTTCAGAATGGGATTTTGGGATTTTTAAAAAAAAAAAACTGCAAATTGAGATGTTATTATATATATTATATATTGAATTATATATTATTTACCAATAGAACATACTATATATGTTCCTATGTTAATGTTCACGATTTAAAGAAAAATCATTAGGAAAACAAACAAATGAAACAATCTCTTTTGAGTACTAAGAAATGTTTTAACCAGGAAAACACTATGAATCATAGAGAACAGTTCAAGTGACGGTAACTAGAAGAGTAAAAAGAACTGTAGAAAATATGACTAAATATTCCATGAAGATATTAATTTGGCTTTCAGCCTCTTTCGGCTTTCCCCCGAAGACCTCACAGAACTAAAAAGAATCGATAACTTTTGTCTGAATTTGAGCAAGTGTACAGCTGGCGTCTGCTTTGTCAGCCATAAGAGGAATGCGTGGATTGCCAAAGATCTGGAGTCAGAAGAGTTTTATGTTAAAACTATGACTTTTCATGTGGCCAATGTGTACAAAAAAAGTGTATTAATAGAATAAGTGTATTAATAGAATATTATCCCACTTTTGGGGAAGTGCAAGTTCTAAACATCAACACTTTTAGTCCACCTACAAGTAGAAATGGATTCCTTTAACCATTCATATACTGATAGAGAAAGAAGACATTGATATCATTAACTCTGGGTCTAGAGCTTTAATGAATGCACCCCCAGGAGGCCCTGGGCTAGGCCTCTCTCCTAGCTGACTCTTAGGAACAACACAAAGATTAGGTTAACTTTCTAGCTCTCCTATAAAATAGACTAATCTATATCAGCTTTGAGAACGTTTGTAAGGACATTCAAAAGTTCTACGATCCCTGAAAAGGCAGGAAAGTGTTGTGGACACTTTACACATTTCAAATATTTCAAAAGCCTCATAGTAGTAGTATCAGAAAACAATGAAATGAGTTATCATTTTTTCTCTTCAACCTTTATGTTCAGTTGTTATACTTTGTAATTTTTTGATGAAAACACCACATTTAATCTCACCTCTCAAGAAAAACAATCCTATTAAGAATACAGAAGTGATTCCTTGCCATCAAATGCTTGTGAATTACAGTAGCCGCCCTCCTTTATGCTTAGAAATTCTCACCCCCCCCCCCATCTGTGAAGTTTCTAAGCAAGGCAGGGATTGCAATGCCTTTTCTAGACTCTAATCAAGGTTACTTTAGAAAAAAAACCTTACAAGTTACAGACACGTATTACTGTTGAGGGAAAAGTAATTTGTTGTAATCATTTTTAATTATAGTTATTTTTAATTATCTTTGCTGTATGTGTAAACATTAAAAATACAAATAGCAATGCTATCGCACAGATGGTTGGTGCCGTTACCCAGGCTGTCAGCCCCATTTGAACACCGCTGCCTCCTTCTCCGTAATTGTAAGGAAAAGCAATAAAGTTGCTTCTTGGAAACTGGTTTCATGTTTGCACAGACTGGCTCATGGAGGGACAAACAAGTCAGGAAAATTCTGCCTTGCCTTGCACCTCAGTGGGGCTGTTAAATCCCTGCTCATCTGAGACATTCCTTGTGGTGCATGATTCAGGGTCACACAGTGGACAGACTAGAGAAAGCTTTGTTCAGCTTTACTCCCCACTTAGTCAAGTAGCCAAGATTAGAAATGGGAATTATTTAAAAGGCCCCCTTTTCAAACTTGAAAAACACAAACCAGAAACAGCAAAACAAACTGCACACATAAATTCTAGATATTTTATTCAGGTCCATGTACGATAACAATACATAACTCAACACCTCATATGCCTTTTTTTTCCTCATTATGGTCACCCTGTAATTACAGAAAGCATCTACATTTTTTTTCTCACACTCAACCTGAAAACTAGAGTTTTGCCTACTACTGGTCAATACTGGAGTGGTCTGTAATTAAGTATGGACCTCTTGTGACTTGACATTATGAGGGCGAGCATGGTATACTGTGTTCATGGCCACAGGGAAAGAAAGAAAGAAAGAAAGAAAGAAAGAAAGAAAGAAAGAAAGAAAGAAAGAAAGAAAGAAAGAAAGAAAGAAAGAAAGAAAGAAAGAAAGAAAGAAAGAAAGAAAGAAAGAAAGAGAGAGATAGAGAGAGAGAGAGAGAGAGAAGAAAGGAATAAAGAAAGTGAGAGAGAGAAGAGGAAGAGAGAAATAAAAGGATAGTGAGAAAGGAAAAGAAAGAGGGAGGTAACACACATGCCCACTTGACAAAACAAAACAAAAACAAAAACAAATATAATAAGGAAACAAAACAGGTAGGTCAGCTTGCATGGCTCAGTGGGGAAAGACACTGACACACAGTCAGATGAACTAAGTTGAAAAACAGGAACCCATACAGTACAAGGAAAGAAATGACTCTTACAAGGTCTCTGAATGCCATGTATACACACGTGTGCACACAGAGACAAGTGCATACAGAAATGCAGAGGCACATGTGCACATGTATACAAACATGCACAGACCCATACAAAAACCTACAAATAAATAAATACAAAAAGATTTATCCCACCTCAGAATTTTGATGATCAGCTTTGAAAAACAAAAAGACTTCATTCTCCCTAAGTATCGTCACAACTAAGAGTCCTGTCCAGGACAGTTCCAGTCAGCAACACTGGCCACAGACAGAGTAGGAGTAGCCGATTCTACCCTCTGATTCCCCACCTATTACTCCCATGGTCTGGCTGCACAAAGAGCAGCTGATAGAAACACCCCTGCTGTCAATGTCCTGATTTCATGGACTCTTTGCATTGTGTTGAGATAAAATCATCAGCATATCCTAGTACCAGGATGTGGGGCAGCCAAGGAGTGATTAGATCATGAGTTTAGATGCCCTGTAAGTGGAATCATCACACAACACTTACCAGAAGAGCTTTAGTGCCTTTTTCCTTTGTTTGAGGACTGTGTGAGAGAATGTCATTGGTGAACTAGCAAGTAACCCCTCACAGGACTCAAGAGACAGATTTCTGACTTTTATAAGCTACTCAGCCCCTGGTATTTCATCACCAAAGCCCAATTAAAATAATCAGTCTTATGAGAAAGACACAAAATTAAGTGTTTTAGGTTTCTTCTCACGGCAGATCAATGAGGAGGCACAGTTGGCCAACGTGTACTCAAAATTAAGAAAGAAAACTATGACAAAAGTCACATTTTTTTTATACAATAATAATTGTCAATGATACAGCATTGAAGATCATTGGATATCAAGTTTTAATTTATTATTGAAGCATTACTGACAGTGCCAGATGGACAGTCAAGGTTGTGTGTCTTTTTTAAGTTAGCAAAGACTGCTCCATGATTTCATGCCAGTTTTATATTTAATGTTGAACCTGCCCTTATTAAATTTTCATACATTGCTAAGAGTGTGGAATATTATACAGTATTATCCAGTTTTCATTTATGAGACAACACAGCATCAGTTGTATGTTGTATGCTGTGTTGTATGAGTTGGTAACTACTATAGGAAGAGGAATTTCTAGATTGTGTTTTTGCTACAAAAGTTGACTTTCATTGTATGGGAAAGTAATTCAAAACTATGTCTCATAATTGTAGCAAAAGAAAGTGTTTGAATGTAGCATAAAAAATTTTTGCCTTTTTATTTATCTCCCCACTTGTTGGAAACCTTTAAAGACAAATTTAAAATGTTCTTTTTTGTCTAGCCTTAGCTGAGGGGTAATATGGTGAGTTTTCGTCCTAGCTCTGTGAAGCACTTCTCGCAAGACTTTACAATTGTCTTCATCTTCCTTTTTTGTCTTTAGAAAAGATCGGGGCTAGGTATAGCCTGCTTTTCAACCTTCTCCTCTACCTCCTAACCACACATAGTACTACTTCTGCATAGTTGATAATAAATCAAGTATTGATTTAAAGTAGCTTGTTAGCATCAGTCTTTAACCCTTTCATTCTTGCTAGATTTCTGAGCTGTATGAAGAATGAGCCAGGCTACATGTCTTCCTTGGTCAGAATGGTCCAAGTTGGTCTTTGTTTTGTGATCATTTATTCATTTATTTTGTATTTTAACACTTAGCCTCTTGTAGTTCAATCTTGATTTGAACTTTCTATGTAGGTAAGGATAAACTGCTAAACTTTAATTTTTTTACATAAAAGGATGCAATTAAAAATGACCATCATCCATGTAGTGGTGGCTCATGCCTTTAATCCAAGCACTTGGGAGGCAGAGACAAGTGGATTTCTGAGTTCAAGGCCAGCCTGGTCTACAGAGTGAGTTCCAGGACAGCCAGGGCTATACAGAGAAACCCTGTCTTGAAAAACCAAAAAAATAAAAAATAAAAAATCATTTTTAGTTGAACTGTCTTCTAATTTTTTTAAAAATTTATAATTTTATAATAGCTAAGTCTCCACAGTGTTGTTTGGAATATTAGCCTTTCCTTCCACTGATTTAAAACAGTCTCTGGTCTCTCTCTCTTCTGCAAATCCTTGCCATTCTAATTCTCACTATGTACGTCAGACTTTTTATCACTAACAAATTATCTGACAGAACAAATTAAAATGAGAAAAGACTTAGTTAAAGATTTCAGAAGTTTCCTTCCTTCATCCCAATGATGAGTGTAGTGACTGCATGCCTCATATGTGTAGGTCAGAGGAAAATCTGTAGGAGTCTCTTCTGTCCTTTACTATGTAAGTTCTGGTGATTAAACTTCAGTCATCAGAGTTGATGGCAAGCACCTTTTCTACTTAGCCACCTGGCTGGACCAAGTAGTTTGATACACTAGCCTTTGTTTCTTTATTCTTAGCTTTTGCAGATACTCCCTTAATATCTTTGCTTAGACCTAACCAAATCCAAATCTAAACATGTGTTAGCTGCATCTAAGTATACCTGTGGTCTTCCATAACACCTGCTTACTCATCTACCTTATATGTTTGATCCTTGCCTGGGATTATTTCCCAAGTGCTACACATATTCACCTATAAACTTGAAACTGTGATGTCTGATGAACACATAGATTGGATAGACACAAGGGGAAACTCCTAAGATTATTCCAAAATTTCTCCTTCATGAAACTTGCCAGCACATGTGAGGACATCACTATCTTTTAGCTGCTCGGCTAAAAGACATTTCTCTAACACAAATTTCTTTGAATCTTTAGAGGTTGGAATTGAAGTACGGACTTTGAGAGTCCCATGCTGCAATGGAATTTTCTCAGTCTGAAATGATGTTCACACTGTAGTCACACGTGGATTAAATATGACTTGCATTCTGTGTCTTAGCTAGTAGAGACTGAAGCACTGGCGTAAAGTCATGTGTCAGTCCCATAGTTATGCCCACTCTCCATATTTATTCTCCGTTGTTTGGCTCCTTCCATCAAATTTCATCTTGCTTTTATCCTTTCTAGAATATATAATTAATGTTTTTTTTTTCAGCTTGAATCTCAAACTTACTCTGAAGTCCCAGGGTAGGCAGTCCAGGATGCACAAACTGCTATAGAAGACAACTGTGTCATTCCAGATTCATCCACCAGTATAGAGTTGTAGGCTTCCATTTCTGTGCTGTACATTCAAGATCATAAAATTACTGACTCTTCTCTATATGTCATGACTGTGCTTCCATCACAAAGAAAGAAAGAAGGCTCTGTAGAGATGGCTCAATGGTTAAAATTTCTTGCCTGCTTCTTTTCATGGCAGTATGAGTTCATTCCCAGCAACCACAAATGGCTGCTCAAAACTGCCTGTGATTCCAGTTCCAGGGAATCTGACATAATCTTCTGTTTCTATGAACTTCTGCACTTACATGTGTACACATGTAGGAAGGAAAGGAGAGAGGGAAGAAGAAAAGAAGAATAGATATGGCAGTGCTTGTATCAGTAAAATAAAAGCCTTTTTGGCAATCCTCATGACTTCCCATCATAGAGAATCTTCCCACATGTATCCCAGCTATTGGAGTACTTGAAAAACAGATACCTCTGATTGATTCCTGTATTCTCTGCATTCAAAAAGGTTTCCCTTTTAACTAAAACTGAAATGCTAAAATAACTACATGACTAGTTTTGACAAATAACGTTAAGAACATCGCACCTGTTTTAACATCTAAAAGAGAGGACATTGATGTTGTTGAATACAGGGAGTGGGATGTCCCCAGACTCTTGGAAATCTAAATGTTGACTTTGGTTTTACAGTTATTAGATTCATGATTACAGTTAAGAGATTTCCTTGGTGCTCTGAAGAGACTTCGAACTTTAAAACAATGTTATGCTGTGAAAGAGGACATGGGCTTTTGAAGTTGGGTAAAGTGCATTCTGCATGATATCATCTTGGGAGTTTGGGTAGTAGGAAGTAGAATGTGATAATTTGAATGAGGTGTAGAATCTGAACTTTTGGTCCCCCAATCAGGAGTGACTAGAAAATGTGGTCTAGTGAAGAAAACATGTCAATGAGGGCACTCTTTGAGGATTCAAAACATATACCCTTTTCCCAGTGTGACCTCCCTGCTTCTTGTTTGTGGGTCATGGTGTAAACACCCTGCTATTGTCCCACAAACCTACTGCTTACTCTCTCGGCTCTGCCATCATGGACTGTATCCCTCTGGAAACATAAGCCATGTAAATGCTTTCTTCTATGAGTTACCTTGGTTGTGGTGTTTTTTTCAGGACAGTAGAATAAAAATTGAATGAGTTCCAAACACTAAGTCAAAATCTGAGAGTATCACTTTCATAAATTATAAAGCCAGTTTAGAGGGTTTCTTTTCCTGAGACAGTTATATGTAGGGAAACTACTCTATTCCAATTATCAGCATTTATTGGGTCACCCTGTTTCTCAAGTGAATTCTTAGGTGCTTGGGACACCACTAGTCTACGTTTTATCTCTTCTCCTACTCTTCTCATGTTCATGGTTCAGAAGTTGAAGAGAAATTGTCACCTAAAATTACTGTTCTAAGAATAGCTGAATGCCTATCAATATGGCTTGGTACAGTGTAAGGAATATTAATTAGAAGTGTTTCTCTGAGAAATCTGTTGGCTTCTACGAGGGATTGCCTGTTGGTGACATTTAGAAACATCATCACCAAATGTGTGATAGTTCTCATCATGTCTCTAGGATTTTAGAACTATGTATAGTCGTCAGGACTCTTTGTCGACTCAGGTACATAACCTGCTTAACCACATGGTATGTATTGTAGTCAGATAAGTCTTCCTTTCGAATGTGGGATAATAATGAGCCTGGCTATAAAAGTACTAGACACATTCTCCATCACTTCCTCACATAGTGTCTTACGTGGTGAACCCTGAGATCATAGGAGAGATTACCACATGTTACTGGCTCACAAGTATCACAGGCATAAGTTCACAGCATCCTTTCTATGTTTGACCCTGATTTTCAGTCTGAAAATACAAACCCACTAGTGAAACTTAATGTGAATCAAGAAGGTATCAGAAAACAAGATTTGGGGAACATAAATATTTGGACAGTCCTCAAAGTAGTGGTAAAATGTGGTTAAAGTGGTGGATTCAAATGAAGACAGAAATGATGAAAATGAAAAGGAAAGAAGGAATGGAGGAAGGAAGGAAGGAAGGAAGGAAGAGAGGAAGGAAGGAAGGAAGGAAGGAAAGAAAGAAGGAAGGAAAAGATAGGATGGGAGAAAGGTGCTGAGAGATATCTGTAAGGGGACATATTGAATAGAGAGCATGGGATCAGCTGCCCACATTAATGTCAATAAAGAGACATTATGATAAACGCAGGAGTTAAAAGGAGAGACATGAGTAATCTCAGCTCAATTCAGAAAGAAACTGAGGGATGTGCAATGCTGGAAATGGAAAGAGATTAGATGAAACCGTGTTTCCAGAAGATTAACTTTATAAGCACTGAGAAGAGTGGATTGGCATGAAACGGGATTGCAAGAATAGCTAGCTGCTTGTTGGAATAATCCATGTGTGACGTTATGAGAGACAGGGCAAATGGGAACTGCTGAAATGGAAACAAGGAAAAGGGAAACCGAGTCGTTAAGCAGAATAGCAGCAACACGCTGCCTTTAGAGTGACCCAGCTGAGGGGTGGAGCTCAGCTGACTGTCAGTCAAGCTTTAACCATGCCCATTATACCGCATGTGTCTCATTCTGTTTCTATGACAGAGGGTTTTCATACAGTGAATCCCACATCTATGGTTCCCTCCAATTCTAAACTTATCTACCAATTGCGGTAATTTGTGCTCTTTTTTTTTTTTAATAAAAATGATTATTTCTCACTTATAAGTGCATTGGTGGTTTTCAAGATAAATCATTGTCTGAAAATGTATCATACACTCCAGGTCTTAGCAAAATACTTTGTAAAATATTTGTATCATAGACACCTACACTTAAAAGACCCAAGGTATTATACTACTCCAAGTCAAAGATATACACACTGATCAATAAAAATGCTTCCTACAATTAATGCCTGGACTCTCCAACAATAGAATAGGTTTCTAGATCTGGGCACATGAGCAGTTGGTGGCCAAGTCCATGCCTCACTCTCTGTTAAAAGCTGAAGTTGACTTCATTTCCATTAGGTAGGGCTGTGGCCAGATTCTTGCCAATGAATTTTCGGCAGTAGTGATGAGCACCATTTTTAGTCTGTGCCCACATAATTATCTACCTCTACATTTTTATACTGTGAATTCCATGGAAGTCATTCTATATAACACTCCTTCCCTTTGTATTTTCACATAGTGGGAAGCATATGTCAATGCTATCTAGACCTCGGCTGGCATCCCTGAAGGACTATACAGACTTCTCCCCTTACATCTTCAACTTTAATGTGGAGGAGTTACACATTTCAGTTATGTTTAAACCACTGAACAATTTAGGCCACATTTGTTAAAGCCATTAGTCACAGTAATGCCAAGGTATAAAGTTTCTCTTTGAAAGTATTGCTTGAAAAAAGTAGACTCATGGCCAAAATTCAGTTTGTTGAGATGACTATAAAATCAGGTCAAGCATAGTATTATAGTTAAAATTGGAAATGCTTTGTGTGAAATACATATCTAAAGCTTGCAGAACTTTCTGGTGAGTATAACCATGGAAGAGCTGCTCTGTTAGATGAATTGAATATTTTAGGGGATGATGAAGGAAGTTCGCTTTGAGAACCAGAAAGTCATATTCTAAGTATAAAGCTAGTGTGAGAAGCAGAGCCAAGAAAAGGCACAGAAGCAAGCTGCAGGGTGCACCAAATGAGCATGCTCCTTCTGTTTTCTATTTGCTTCCTGGGAAAGAGGTAAACTATTTCCTCTGCCATTACTTCCTGATACTCCACAAAATTATTCTAGCCAGTATTGAGTAGAACTTCTAATATTTTGTGCAAAATAACGAACCTTCTCTTTTCATAATTTAATTATCTCAAGTCTTTATAAGAAAGGATAATAGAGTGATGGAAATTTTAAAAGTCCTTAATAGGCCAACAGAGATTGGAATGCTTAGCATGGAGTGGAAAATAAATAAAATTTTAGAGTTAGATTGGGAAATCAGCTAGATTAGAACATGAGAGGCAGAAGTCTCAATAAATTCAAATAGAAAGAATTCTGAGGTTACCACATGTTGGGGGAAACCTGAGCAATAAAAATCTCCAAGTAAGAATGTAGGAAAATACTAAGAACTCAGAAGAGATACAGATCATGTGATAGCAACACAATCTAGAACCAAACCAAAACAAACAAAAAAAATAGAATTGATGAAAACAAAAATAAAGTGTATCATTTAGTATTTGAGGGTAATAAAATTCAAAAGAAATAAAGTAAATCATTTAGTCTTTGGGGTGATATATTAGTCAGAAAAAGATGTAAATAAAATTCATACTAACATCAGTCTTGAAAAGATGAAAGTTGATTTTTATATGGTTTTGTTTGTTGGTTGGTTGGTTGATTTGTTGGATTTTGTTTGCTTTTGTTTTGTTTTTCCCTTTTTTGAAGCAGAGACCCAGTATGTAGAACATTTCTTTTTCCTCCTTTTCCTTTAAGCCATTTATAGGGCTCTTTTTCAGCCATTGCTTGCATTTAGTTTTGAATCAAAGAAAACCCATAAACATTTTGGTTTTAATTAGTTTCATGTTCTGTAAAATGATGCCCACACAACAGACCAAGTAGAAAAGCCCAGTCATGAGGTTCATGACCTTTGCCTCAAACTAGTGAGTTGACATTTTTCCAACACTCTATTGGGTGAAACGAGGTGCACATGAAATTCAAAATACTAGTGTATAACTTCACTTAGTGCAAGAATAAATCAAAAGGAAATGGGTATCAATCTAAGGTTTCACTACAGAAAGAGCTTCGAGTTTCCAACTAAATATTCACATAGGTAATTTCTAAACAGTCAGCTACTTTATCAGGTAAGGAATTTTAGAGAAGATAACTAAGTAGGGAAAAGACGTAAAGGAAGGAATAGAGGCCTTTGGAATGTTCAGACTACAGTGTATCATTAACACAGATAACAATGACTATCAGCTCCTTCAGCAGAATCAGCTAAAGGAAGGGAATGATTACTTTAGTTCCAAAGGACTTCAGTTCATGGAAGCTGGAGGAGGAAGGGTCAGGTTCACAGAGAACCAGACTATTCCAACCATGCCAGGTCAGGAAAATGAGTTAGGCTGGAGCTAAGGCTTGGTACATCCTTCAAGGGCCCATCCCTAGTGGTCTGTTTCAATAAGCTCTGCCTGAAACCTGAAGGTTCCACAACACCCACTTTTCTCCTTCAAACCATGCTCACCAGCTGGAGGCTTGATTTTCAAGGCCCTGGGACTCAAACAACTCTCTAACTATTAGAGGAGGTGGGGGGGGGGGTGAGTCTGAAGACTCACTTGCTGCTTCTTTATTCAAAGAGAAATGTGTTTAATAAGAAAGACATTTTTAATGCTGAGTAAGGTATATCTTCAACTGGTATCTGTGCAGTCTTTGTTTAATGTACCAGAAAACAACAAGGCTTTAGACTATACACAGTGCTTTCAAGGAGCTAGGATCGAGATTAATACTCAAATAAACTTTCTTCTATAGAAGAACTTTCACAGACTAGAGAGATGGCTCAGCAGTTAAGAGCACTGACTGCTCTTCCAGAGGTCCTGAGTTCAAGTCGCACCAATTACATGGTGGCTCTCAACCATCTGTAATGGGAGAAGATGCCCTCTTCTGGTGTGTTTGAAGATAGGGACAGTGTACTCATATAAATAAATCCTTTTTAAAAAAGAAGATTTTCCACACCAGATTGAAGCCACATTGAAACCACATGAAGTCTTGAGAATTACAAGGAAAAGTCATCAGTGAATGATGGAGGTACTGTCCCATGTCATGAGAGAAATCAATGCTGACTGAGGAGAACAAATGGGAAACGTATAACCATTTACAAGAAAAGTAAGAGATTTTGAAAATTTCAATAAAACCTATGATAGCTTCAAGGAAACATTTCTGTCCCTGACAACTCTTAACATAGGATAAGCTTGAGAGTCTGTTATACGGTTTCACCAAAAGTTTTCTATTTTGCCATCATTTGGTTCCTCATTCTTTTTTTAAAATAGCATTTACATCTCATTTAATGCTATAATCACTAACTTATAACAATATGACTGAATTAAAATATCTTATTAGCTTTGGAAAAGTTTCGTTCTGTATGTTACTCTTCACATATCTGAACACACATACACACACACACACACACACTCTTGAAACAGGAGCACTGACCCTACTTCCAGCTGATGGTAGCATTGGGTGGTATAGTCTGTACAGAGCTGGAGAGTTCTCCCGTGGTGTGAATATGAGAAAGCCTGCTCACTGACAAGCTTAGCCTATTACCCAGGCCGAGGTCCAGAGCTCTGATTTGGCCCACCCCAAATCTTTATCATCTCTTAACAGTTGGGAAACATGAAAAGGCCAGTACTGCTGTTACAAAGCTACGAAATCTTCATGACACAGGGTAACAACAGGATAACCATAAGGAATCCCAATAAGGATCTAATATTGATGGTATCGCAGAATCAAGAGACCTCAAATGAAGATGTATGATGTACAGACAGAGGGATATACCGTGAGGCACACTGTGACATACTAAAGTTTCCACAATGTGGTGTGTTTTTTATGCTTCGTTTTATTTTAGCTGTTGTCATTGTTTGTGTTATATTTTGGTGGGAGTTTGCAAGGTCAAAGGGTGACTATGAGGGGGTGCAGAGATGAGCAAGACTGGGGGGCATGATGTGAAACTCACAAAGAATCAATGAAAAGTTTTAAAAATTACTGATAAATTGATTTGAATTCATCAGTGATATATATAAACAATATATATTATATAATATTATATTATATATGTATATAATTATATGATATTTTATATATTATTATATAATAACATATGTAAACATATATCATTGATGAATTCAAGTCAATTTATGCATGTTTATGTATGTATGTATCTATGTATGCATTTATAAACTGTGTTTCAAACTAAGATTAGGTTAATCCAATTGTTGCCCCTGCTCTTAAATTAAATGACTTTTAGTAATATTAATATTTTCTGTGCCCTAACTTACAATCACATTCTTGAACATTCTTCCTGACTTTGAAATATGTTTAGAGCAATGATGAAATTACGGGTGTGACAGACTTGTGCTTGATGTTTCTGCTCTGCCGTTCGGCAAGAAAGTGCTAGCCTACTGCTCCCAAGCCTCCTCATTAAGAAGCAGTGCTTGCTTCAATGACACACCTAACTGCATCAACAGGAACAATTTCAATTATGTGTGTGTTTGTGTGCCTAGAGTTACAGAAGAGCGTGAGCTCTCTGACCTGGGTGCTAGTAGCCAAACCAGGTCCTCTGGAAGAGCAGGATGTGCTCTTAACCCCGAGCCATCTCTCCATCCTTGGGCACTCCCAAAGGGAAATGACTTACCCACGCCTCGGTATCCTCGTATATAAACTGGAATGCATCAGCTCATGCAGCATACCTTATCATGGGAGCTACATGCTGTAGCTGAAAATAAATCACCTTTTAAAAGTGAAATCCAGACAAATAAATTTAAAATGGGTTAAGGCATAAGAGTTTCGGTAAGCTAAGCTCTCATGGTTAGTAAGTAGAAAAGAGAATTTGAATTTATGGTGAGAATTCTAGACAGTAAATCTCTTGTTCTGTCTCTGTCTCTGTCTCTCCTTGTGTGTAGCATTTATACATGTACATTTATGTGTGACAAGATCAGTAGACAACCTTTGCTGCAGACCCTTCCATTATCCACTGAAATTGGGTCTCTTAGTCAGTGACTTGTGAGCTTTGAGGTGGGTGCTCCTACCTCTGTCTCTCTTCTCCTGGTATAAATAATGGGATTATAGATGTGGGATATGGCATCTGGCTTCTACATGGCTTCTAAAATTTTTAGCATGGGTTATTATGATTGTATAACAAGTCATTATCCTTGAGCTAGCTCTCCAGTCCTAGATTGCAAAGTCTTACCCAAGATATTCTTCCTCACAAGGTTGACATAAAAACTAAATGCAATAATTTGTTTAGAGTATTTGATAAAGCTTGTTTGATATGACACAATGCTAGTTTCGTGAGCAAGCATTTTTGTGTATGGTATGGAAATTTTAGTATAGGGTCTTATATGCGCTAGGCAAGCTTTCTGTTACTAAATTATATCCCATTTCCTAATTATGCCATCAATTCTGTCCCAGGGTGAGTTAATCAGCATATTCTGTCCAAGTGCAAAGAGATTTTTATAAAGGAAAGTCTAGCCAGACATACTGGCACATGACTATACTCCCCACATTAGGGAATCAGAGAATGGGCATTCATTTAAGTTTGAAGTCATAATGTATTCAGATCAGTGGAAGCTACACAGAGAGAAACTGTTTCAAAACAAAGAAAATTAAAAGCCAGATTCCAATTTTGGTGTTAGTTAAATTATAACTTTCTATTTATCATGTTATACAAAATAAGCTTGTAAGCATTGATTTCTTTCACAGACAAATAAAATCAAAAATTTTAATTGTGTCTGATGCTTATGAAATCACATGCCTATTTACTAAATATTTGCTAACTTCTCTCTCTCTCTCTGTCTCTCTCTGTCTCTCTCTGTCTCTCTCTGTCTC
>NW_022196903.1:132677481-132691146 GCF_008632895.1 Mastomys coucha | reverse complement strand
AATTCAGAAATCTGCCTGCCTCTGCCTCCCAAGTGCTGGGATTAAAGGTGTGGGCCACCACTGCCCAGCTTTCTAACTTCTCTTATGTTAGCATGATATTTCAGATACTAGAACTATACCAGAAAGTTTCTAGTAACCTAGGTGCAAGCAGAAATCTTTTTCACTACTTCAGTAATAATGATGCTTTACATAAAAAAGAAAATACTCAGATTTTTAATTAATAATTACAACTTTAGACTTATTTAATATAATGAATTCTATAACTCTCACAAATCTGGAGGAAACTTTCAAACTATCAAAGCATTGAATTCCTTTCTTGTCTGCTCCTTTCTCTTGTCCTAAAGATTTATTCTTAAAGCATTTATTTGTTACTATCATAATTATGTCTATACATATGTGGGTGTGTGCTCATGAGTACCGGTGGCTGTGTGTGCCTAGAGCCTGAGTTACAGGAGGCTGTGGACCACCAGATGATGCTGGTGATCTCAGGTTCCTGTAACTGCTTCTCTCCAGCCCCCACGATTTGTTTGTTTTTAATTATGAGCGTGTGTATGACTGTGCATGTTAAAAAGACATTATTATAGTTACCATAGAAGTGTAGAGGACAGAAGACGGTGTCTAATTCATAACCACTGTAGATGCCAGAAATCTACAGTATCCTTTGGAGGAACAATTTGTTCTCTTAACTACTGAGGCATCTCTTCAGCCCCATAATGTGCTTTTTAATTCTATAACATTTAACTGTAAGACAAGGAAACTGTACAGTATATAATCTTTATTAATTAATCCTAGCTACTGATTTCCTTTGCTTTCCATCTTAGTGCCCTAATAATTTCAGGTTTGCATTTGTTCATGTTGTCAACATTCTATATGCCTTGTCTGTCTGTCTAAGCACCCAACCAAACTATCTTTATAGCTTTGATTTTATATGAAAAGTTCTACAATGATGGCAACTGGCAACAGTATTTGTATTTGTAATTGACCACATGTATGACGTAAAGCTTGTCTAGATGTCTGGCTAGTATTGTGTTACTTTTACTGTGGTTGATTAAAAGTGTTATTTTATATTAAAAAAATATGACGCCTCATTACCAACAATACTGGCAAACTTCATTGAACACCAGACACAACCCATGATACAGATTTCCAAAACTTAAAAAGCATACATTGTAAATATTTTTCTTTTATAATATTTTTGACTTCTGGAAGTATTATGGACTTCAGTACTAAAAATATATTTAGAAACATTGGGGGTTGGAGTCAGAGATGTTGCTCAGTTGATAAAGAGCTTGCTCATCCTACACAGAGTCCTGGTTTCCATTCCATGGACCACAGAATCAGGTGCAGACTAAGTCTGTGAATCCAGCTGTATGAGTAGGAGGAAGGAAGACCAGGCATTCAAGGTCAAATTGACTATACAGAAAACTCAAGTTTAACCTGGGCTACATAAGTCCTTGTGTATAAAAAAATGATGCATATATTTAACCCTTCATCTCATTTTAGATAGTATTGTCATCTAATCCTTATCACTTGCTTTCAAATGGTGAAATCCCTTCATTGTAAGGTCATTTAGGTAATAAGCAGATGGAAAATTTTAAGTTCAGTGTCATTTCAATTATAATTATATGTGTATTATGTGTGTAAAATATATGTTTGGTGTGTGATAAACAAATTGCAAGACTACTGTGATGACCACTGCTATTCCTAAAGTGACCACAGTTGCATAAAATGGCCTTGCACATGGTAAAAACTCAAACTCAAAGCCTGAAGGTTTGTGAAATTACCTGGTAATCAAGAAGCATGGTCAGTTAAAGATGCAAAAAAAGCATTGCATAGATAAAGAAGAAAGTTGAGAGCCCCTCAGCTGTAACTAACACACCAAGCACTTTGAAAATCTTATTTAAGCCCTTTTGTATAACAGAGCAACCATTGAAAGAAAACCATTCCTTCAAAAAAAGCCAGTAACTGATTCCTAATTGTCATGTTACTATTTCTTGCAAACCGAGAATCAAATTCAAGCCTGTCTGTCTTCAAAAATCTATGCTTTAGCTCACTGCCCTTGCTTATCCTGGTGACTCTTCATCATTTGAGTAGAAGGAATATGGCAAAAGTTGGTTATTTGGCTAATTATAACACTTAAAACATGTTTAATGAAAGATATGAGAGTAAAATCAAATCACTCAAATCAAGTTGATCATCATTATTTTTTTTTTTAATCTTGATACATTGGCTTGCTACCTAATTGGCTAGTGGTTGGGACTGATTGGCAGGTGCGACAAAACTCATTAAATCAACTCTTCTTTAAAAAGAAATGATTGCTATCTAAATATGGTATCAGGCTTAAGGATTCTTGTATGTGTTGTAATTGACTCAATCTCCAGGGATGTAAGCCAACTTTGCATAAAAAAAAAGAATCCACTAAAACCATGCACATGTCCCATGATGGGGATTTTCAATCATTAGGCAGTGAAGTCCTTCATATGAGGGCCTGTTCTAAATATGTAACACATACTGTTTTTGGGTAGGGAATTTATTGAGATTTTCTAACAATTTTTTTCTTTAAATAACAAAGCAGAGAAGATGAAAGAATGTTTGTCCACAGAGTGGCTTGCACTCGTAGGGTCTAGTGAATCCTGAGAGGTACTGCTTTTGTTTCTGCGTTGACTAGTGGGTGCTCTTTGCCAATGTAATTGTAGAGTGAACAGTCATGGGGGAGTTGGACAGACACTGTGTGGCAGGAAAGAAGTTTGTTTAGTCTTGGGACATAAGATTAGTACCTCCCTCTGGAGCAAAGACTATTCAAGGTATCATATAAAAGATTTAGGTTCTTTGAAAGAATCACTCTATTGAACTTTTTTCCTTAAATGGAGGTGTTCTCCGTGGGCCCTTCATAATTTGTCCTTTGGGTATCTAGACTCGGGGATGCAGAGTGAAAATCAGAGAGAAGTCCGGCCAGCTTAAGTATTGTAGCGTTGATCAACATTCAAACTGTGGTAAGCTAATGTGTCAGCTTATACACAAACACTGGTCTGCTCAGAGCTGCCTACAGAAAACAGAGAGCTTGCTTCTAAAAATACCACTAGGAAATAACAGAAGCACTGATCTAGAAGATCTTTGGAGAGAGGACAAATCTTTTTATGAAATTGTTGAATGCTGGATATCTGTGATTCTGGCCTAGCTACTTCATTTTACATAATCTTAAGAGTAACATAAAACTAATCTGTTCTTTAAAAGCCTAACCTTTTAACATCTTAATATCTTCAACATCTTAACCTTATTTACTATGTACAGCCAGATTTCAAAAGGTAAATTTAAACTTTTTAACGCTTTGTATTTTTATTTTTTAAATATTTTCTTTTAATTCATGAAAATTTTATACATGAATGAGTAAAATATATTTATTACCCCCTCACGATTACATGGGAGTTTTTTGACAAACCAATTAATGATACCCGTATGTGCATGGATCTGGACCCGTGGAACTGACCAATGTCCCCTGAAAAACAACCATTCTCCCTTCCCTGGCAACTATTATAGGCCAATACCTGCTCAGTATGAAGTGTAGCCTAGACAGCACTTCTCATATCTAGATGGGAATTTGAGCTAGTTTGACCCCAGCAAACATTTGCTGGGAGTACATAAATTCAAAGGCCAGAAGTCACCTCATATACAGAGACAGCACTAACAGGATCATTCCACATCCCCTAGAGATCTCTAAAGTCAGTTCAAGTATTAAAATTTAGTGTGATAGTTGATACATGCTCAGCCCAAGGAGTGGTCCTGTTGTAGTAGGTATGGCCTTGTTGGATTAAATGTGTCATTGTGGGTGTGGACTTTAATACTGTCCTCTTTGCTGCCTCGAAGCCAGTATACTGCTAGCAGCATTTAGTTGAAGATGTAGAACTCTCAGCCCCTCCTGCAACATGGCTGTCTGGATGCTGCCATGTTCCCACCTTGATGATAATGAACTTCTGAAACTAAGCCAGTCTCAATTAAATGTTACCCTTATAAGAGTTGCCTTGGTCAGCAGTAAAACCTTAACTAAAACATTTGGTCAAAAAATATAGAAACATTTAAATATTATATTTTGAAAATTTTTGTTACACTAGTTTTCCTTTAACCCTATTTATATAATTGAACTAATTTCAATAATATATCTCATCATTTAAAAGTTATAAAATTTCAGACATTGAAACAGTATCATGATAGTAGCAACTAAAATTTCCAATGTGTTATCTTTATTTCATATTTTATAGTTTAGTCTGATGTTATATATATGAGTCTCTTAGCTTTTTATCATTTACTGTTTTAAAATGCCATGGATTATTTATAAAAATAATATATAACATTCAACTTTAATAAAAATATGCTGGAAAGACAGATATTCAATGAGATAAAGTATAATATTTATTATAGTAATAAAATATAAAATGTACTTATTCAAATAATTACATAATAAAATTAAATGTTCAATATTTTAAAACTATTAACATGAAGCAAAATCAGAGACACAGTTTGATAAACTAAAATGTCAAAATGTTTGAAAATAAATGAATTTCCTTCCATTTATATCATTAGTATTTTTGATTTATATTCTACTTCTGTACTCTGGGCTGGAAAGATGGCTCAGTGTTTAAGAGCACTGACTGCCCTTCCAGAAGTCCTGAGTTCAATTCCCAGCAACCACATGGTGGCCCAAACCATCTGTATTACGATCCAATGCCCTCTTCTAATTCTGTATTCCAAATTAATTTAGGACCCTTTTTATCAAAGAAGGAGCATATTAGAAATAATCTAAAAATTAACAGGTTGTGCTGGCTAGTTCTGTCAACTTGATAAAAGTGAGGATCACCCAGGAAGAAGGAACCTCAAGTGAGAAAACGCCCCCATTAAATTTACCTCTGGTCGTGTCTTTGGTTCATTCTTGTGGATGAGCTCAGCCCTCTGTAGGCACTAACAACCTTGTATAAGTGGCCCTGGGTTGTATAAAGAAAACAAGTTGAGCAAGCCATGGCAAATAAGCCAGCAGGTAACATTCTTCCATGGTCTCTGTTTCCTACTTCCTATTTCTAGATTCCTGCTTTGAGTTCTGGTCCCGACTTTGCTCTGTGATGGACTGCAAGCCATAGACTGAAGTAAAAACGTTTCTTCCTCAAGTTTCTTTGGCTCATGGTGTTTTATTATAGCAATAGAAAGCAAACAAGGACACAAACTTAAGTAGTCTATACCAAGAACAACAAGTATCTTTACCCTCAATTTACCTTCCTTCATTGTTGCCTTGGGAAGTTTCAGGTGCTTATAGAGAACATTTAGCCGGATCCTTGGCTATAACTCCTCTAGGAGTCAGTATGGCTAACTGCATTTGGCTGGTGAGTGTGAGTGGAGTCAGGGAGTATGTTAATCACTTCCATAGTTCTCTGTACATTTTCCCCTAGCTGCCTACTTTAAAGCCATCTCATCAGCATCCTGATAACTGATGTTTCCACTAGGCTGGAGAAGCTGCCGACGAGAAGGATCTGTGAGGTTCATTTTGATGAGTCCAAACAAGGGGTAAATTGCACAGAGTCCTTTTAGCCAGCAACTCCCATGTCTGTACATCTAAAACAGGTGTGAAAGGGTATTTGCCAGCACAAGCTTCCTTCTGTGAAACCCCTTATTTGGGGCATCATGCTGCTTTCTTGTTCTACCACAGCTGTTAAATTAGGTCACTTTACCTTGGATGAGAGAGCTAAAGTCCTTGAAGCCCTGGTTCCTCCAGAGCAGCATCATATGTGCAGTAGACCACTAACATGAGCGGTGTTTGGGGAGAGAAGTAGAGCGATTATATATTAAAGAATGCATCTGACATATATATACTTAAAGGCTCACCACAATCAATATCTGAATACTTCTGAGCATCTCCTATAAAAAGGAGATCCAGAAAAATCATCCCTACGTGTTGATCTCCTGCAAATGTTATAGAAATTTTTTTATTGAAGAGGGACTATGTGAGAAAATATCTTTTTCTAAGTTCTGGTTTATATATTGTTACATGTATGAGTTTGACCTTCTGATAATGAAAATTAGTGACTAATTAACACGTTTAGTTTCTCAGAATCTGAGCTAATTAAGCATATTCAACTATATCTTTCCAGTTTCCTCTCAAAGTAAGTCCATATGCAAAATGTCTCTGCCTTTATACATGTTTGTTTATTTACCACATGAATCTATTTGCTGAAAATCTGTTCATGCAAGAAGTTGAAGCGAGGGGTCCAAAAGTTGGAGCAGGGAGAATTAAGACTAATTTCCTCTGAGTCCTCATGCAAGTTCTTCTAGTAGGTATCAACATCATCCTTTGTGGGGGCAGATCTCAGGAAACCCTGAGAGGGCAGGATGGATGGTGTGCTGCGAACCATGCCGTGCTGAGGTGCTCAGTTCACCCCTTGGCAATTTTTGTCTCCACATAGATTTAGATTTGTTTGTGTTCCCTCAGACATGGTCTGGTAGACAATGACCTTTGCACCCTTTCTAGCCACTTTCCCTTCCCAACTTTGCTCTCTATGAGACAGTAATGACTTTACCACAATCCATGGAGTTAGCAGACATACATGACTACAGACTGGCTGTGTTGATTGATCTAATGTGGTTTTTCCATAGGCTTCTTTTCCATTCTAAACACTTACTTGTGCATACATTTTCCAATGTAGTCACTCATCCTTTCAGCAAAGTGCATGGACTTTTTAACTCAGTCTCTTACAGGGATGGTTACAGAGTCTGAATTACAAGTTTTCTTGCTCTAAGGGATTTCAACATTAGAACAGCTCTGGATTTTGAAGGCTGATGCATTCAATTGATACCTTTTATAAATATTACATAGTAGGTGTTGTTCATTTAATCTCCAAAGCAATCTAAATGTAACTGATGATATTTAGTTTGAGACAAATGAGATTCTGAGAAAACAAGAACTTTCCAAACTTTCTCAATCAACAAGTAACAGAAGCCAAGTCTAAGCACAAGGATTAAAAAAAATATATATATATATATTTCTATTATTGTTTGAAATAATAGTACACTCATATAATACCCTCCTTGCCTTTTCTCCATCTGAATCCTCCTGTATACTCCTCGTGCTTCTTTTTTAAATCAGTAACATTTTTCATTAATTGTTGTTACATAAAAATATACATTTTTACATTTAGTGACTATATAACTTCAACCTGCTCAGTTGGTATAATGATTTTATGGATGACGATTTGGATAACCAACTAAGATGCTCTGCCATGGGAACCAAGCACATTTCTCCCACTCTCAGCATTCCTTGGCCATCTGTAGTTCTCAGTGGAAGGCTGAGGCCTACTGACCTTTTTCCCATTAACTTTAGCATGTTTATTAGTGCTGTCTTTGTTCAGCTCATGTTTAGGCAGGTATGCTAACAAAGCTTTATGGGCATAGCTTGTGACATTCCTAGAAGTCACAATCTCACACTGAATTCCTTCTTTCTTGGCTCGAATCATCTTTCTATTTCTCCTTCATCTGTGATACTGGACCTTAGTTGAAGGAATCCTATTGCGAGTGTTAATTGGGACTAGTGCTCTTAAATTCAGTATTTTGATTGGTTGTGGTTTTCTGAAATGGTCTCGGTCTATTGCAAATTGGACTTTTCTTTATGAGGGTGAGGACTTCACTTGAATGTGGGTTTTAGGACCACATTGCATCTCCCTTTAGAGTTGTTTTATGAATGCCTGTGATATGTACCTACCTTACAGGTTTATGCATCTGGGGGGATTTTTGTTTTCATAGAAAAGGGAAATCACCATCCCATGGAAAGCTAATCTCCTCATTCACATTGCAAGTGTTTGTCATAACTCTACAGCAGAAGATTAATAGTTCAGAGAACACAAAGAGAAGGAACTCAAACATTCACTTCTGTTCTAGATAATGTCTACTTCACTATGCATTGCTGCCCAGCACTTCCAGATAATTTTAGAGATGCCAGAGAGAAAACTTTGAAAACTCAGGTTTCATGTGACCCTGTGTAACATTGTATTTGGATGCTATGGTCATTTCTCCAGAGACTAAGAACTGAAATCAACCTTATATTGGCACTACTGCTGCAAGAAGGGATATTTAGGCAGATGAAAAACCAAGGCAACACTATCAAAGAGATAGACCAACCATAGAGTCACAAGCAAACTATGATAGAGAACATGCAACCTGAATATTTACATATACGTAAATACACACACAAATACTCAAACACACACACATACACACACACACACACACACAGACAAGCATCAGACCTTTGAGGCACATTATAAAGTCGTAAGAAGTTGGGAGGTATATGGAGGACTAGAACATGAGAGGGAAAACCAAGGACCAAACAACACTTTCCTCTGATAGTTACAATAAAAATGTGCAAACAACACTGCACGTTTTAATCACATGATCTACCGAACTGAATAAATGAATGAGTGCAATATTATATGTGCCATCTCCAACTCGAAATTTACCTCCATGAAGCACACCCCAAGAAATTACAGTTTAATTCATATACTTCAAACAATGCCCCAAGGTACCTTATATTACTTCCCAATGGTTTAACTTGAATGGCTTTCTTGTATATTCTAGTTTCCCTTTAAAAAAATAAAATAAATGTATCTATAATCTTCATGAAGTGAGATTTAAGAGCAAGGGTGTTACGATTAAAGGGAAGGTTCTTTCTGAAACTAGTGTAATGCTCTCTTCTCTGAACAGATGGCAAATTGAAACTTTTATTTTTGCAATGCACATATTGTTAACACTTGACCTGGTACATTCCCTTTGTATAATGATTGCAACATGAGAACTTGATGGAAAAACAACCAAAACTGTTATCCTGTTAGCAAGCAGCATCCACTAGCTCTAGCTCAGCACCACTCACTAATCAGGTAGAGATGGGGATGCTGGGCATCTATTTTTGAAACAGCTAAGTCATTACAAAGGATGGTGACAAGCAGGTATGTTGTCAATTTCTGATTAATTAAAATGCTGTTTAACAAGCCCTCTTAGAATGCATATGTGTCCCATGATTGCTGGCACAAGGTGGGCCCCAGTTCTGCTTGCAAGATCTCCTATCCATTTGAGCCTTTCCGGTTCCCCATTCCTGGCCTCCATTCCTTGTAATTGACATGAACCCAAGCAAGGCGACATTAGCCTAATGCACAAGAACAATGAAGTGAATAAAAAAGAAACTGAAGAAGTCTAATTACTCTAGTTTTAGAATAAGTTTTAAGGCTAAGTTCACACTGGGGCAATTACCCACCTAATTGCTTTAGTTTGAAGCTGGTTTGAAAAGATGTTTTCAGCAAAGTGAGGGGAAACATGCAAATTCGGTGCTTTGGTTTGATCCCTGTTGCCCCTTTTTAATAAAGAAGAAAGCTCCTTGAAGGGTTGAGATGACATTCCTTCAACATATTTCAAATGTGCCACAAAGCCGTTTCTGTTAGAACGCAAGCTTTTGTACAATTACATCGAAATGTATGTACCGTGTTAAAAACCTATCAGGAAGCAGAAAAAGAGGGGGCTGGAGGTGGTTCTCTAAGAATGCAGGAGCTCATTTGTAGAGACATATCGAGCAACGGGCACACACATGCTTTTTTGTTTGCTCGTATATTTAGGAAAAGTCTCAAAAGTTTTATCTTTATATAGTTTTTATACTTAACAAAATCTATGTCCGGATACGTAAAAGCTGAATGGGGGAAGGATTGTAAGAGGGGCTGACCAGGAGGGGGCAGTGAACCAGATGTAAAGTGAATAAGTAAAAAACAAGCAAACACAAACAAACAAATAAACAAACTGAGAGATACACATTATTTCATGGGATCCAGTTCTCCTTGATACTTTCACAGCGAGAGAGGTCATCAGAAGGCAAGAAGAGCGGATGAACGATAGAAGGGAAGAAAGGATATAAAGCAGTATGAGGCAGCGGTGAGAAGTAAGAAGGGTGTTAGCATGTGAGTTCTGAAAGCTTTCAAGCCTCAGGCCGGGCACAAGGTCCTCCAGGTTAAAGTCTGTTTCATGAAGCCTTCAGATGAGAGAGAGACATATACAGAGAATCATGCAAACCAAGAGCAGACTGCAGGCTGAAGAGATAGAATTACCTAAACCACTTTCCTCATTGTACTAACAAGGGAACTAAATTCGAGAGACCTGTCAAAGACACATAAAGAATTAATAATGCAGCCTGCTCTCACATCGAGCCTTCTGCGCCAGTCTGTCTGGTAAAGGTTCACAGATGGGGAGATCAAATGGTCACTTATTGGGTTAGAATGAGAGCAGTTAATACTTCTTAACGGCATCCTACCTTTCATGGACCAGAAGGCAAACGTCAAAACTGCAAAAGAAGACACCTAAGTCCAGCAGGTCAACAAGTAGGAATTGCTGAAGGAGACCTGTGGAAGCAACTTTCACCCAATGAGGAAAGCATGCTACCACGGAGGAATGGAGGATACTGCCGTAGTAGTTTAGTAATGCTGTTTCGTCTGGGTTTGAGCATTCTGAATAGGTTGGTATTTGTGGGAGGTGATTTTTTTGTTTGTTTGTTTTTATTTTTGTTTTTCAAGACAGGGTTTTTCTGTATTGCCCTGGCTGTCCTGGAACTCACTCTGTAGACCAGGCTGGCCTCGTGGGAGGTGATTTTAAACAGGAGAAGTCTTGGATGTTTAAAGTGTATACACACATGGGACAAAAATACGTGAGATCAGAAATGTGAACACATACGCACAGAGAGAGAGAGAGGGAGAGAGAGAGAGAAGAGAGAGACAGAGAGACAGAGAGAGAGCAGAGAGGAGAGAGTAGTAGGGAGGGGAGGAGAGAGGGAGGGAGGGAGGGACAGAGGGGGGAAGGAAGGAGAGAGGGAGGGAGGGAGGGAGGGAGGGAAGGAGGGGAGAGGGAGGGAGGGAGGGAGGGAGGGAGGGAGGAAGAGAGACACAGACAGAGACAGAGAGATCCCACATCCTGAGAAATGGAATTCAATTCCAAGTACTTGAGCTTCAATATACATAATAAACACAATTCTGAAGGTAACATCTTATGATTTTTATAATCTTGTACATGAAACATAGTTTCATGATATAAAAATTTCCCCTGTAACAATACATACCAAAGGCTTCCACTTTCAAACTGTTTCAGATTTTAGAATTCCAGATTAGGGATTCTTGGCCTGTGTTAACTGAACTACATTTTGTGGATTGTTAGGTTTTGCTAAATGTTTACTTCTATGAACAAGAAGGAGAAGAAATAGAGACTAAGATACAACAAGACATGTAAATTTTGCTTCTCAATAAATAAACCCTGTTTCACAAAGAGTAACTCGAGGAGCTGGGTGATACCGCAGTAGGTGAGAACACTTGTAGATAATCATAAGGAACTGAGTTTGTATCTCCAACACTCACATAAAAATCTGTATACATCTCACACATCTGTAACTTCACTGATATGAGTAACGGCGAAAGGACCATTGTAGCTCAGTAGCAAGACAAATGAGTGGATTGAGAACCCTTAAGCCTTTGGTTCAGTGAGCTATATAAAAATATAGGGAAAGAATAGGGGAAGACATCAGAAATACTCTTCAGGCCTCTGCACATAAATACATGAGCATGCACCTACCTCCACCTCCATATAAACCATACTCAAATAGTTTAATGAATTAAACATTAAAAGGGGTAACTAGAGAAACTAGGAACATGGTATTCTTAAATCTAACAGTAGTCACAGAGAATCCACACTTCATATTATTTAAATCATGAGAAGAAAAATAAATGGAGCTTTAGTTTCTGCTATAATTTTTCTTCCAGTCATATTATTTTGTGATATTATTGTGATATAAGTGATTATTATTAGTTGTCATAAGAATTTAAGCCAGAAAAGCATCTCTCTCCTCCCTTTGACTCAGCTGATGATAATTAAGGGAAAGGCATCTTCGACCAAGACTGACACTTGCCTTCTCTAAGTGTCCCTGAATCTTTATTTTTACTGGTCACAGACAGAACTGTAGTCCACATAGCCTACTGAACTGTTTTATGTTTCTATCTGGTTTCATAGCAGGACCATTTCTCTAAAGGGTGGTGTTTCAGGTTTTGCAGGCCACAGCCATTGGCTGGACAACCTTCAGCTCTGTTTCTGGTTTTTCTTTGTTTGTTTTTGTTTTTTGTTTTGTTTTCCCAGACAGACATTGTTGATGTGTATGTAAAGGTACTCATTTCCAGCAAGATGTATTTATAAATAGGTGTGGGGCTATCTTCACTCAGAGACCATGGTTGGTGGACTCCTTCGTCAGAGGTCCTAAGCAAGAGTGATTACCATCCACGGGGCAGCAAGATTATGCTTTCCTGTCTAACTTAAGAAACATGGAAAGAAACAAGAGTCTATGGGGTGTTTGCCACCTATTCAATTGTTCCTAATGAGCATGTTCAAATTTCATTTGGCAGGTAGAATAATTAGAAACATCTGCCCCAAATACCACCACCACCACCCAATCTCTAAGATCATATTGTACATTACAGAATAGATAAATTTTTACCTATTTGGTCCTTGCATCTGGCCACCTTGTTGAAAGTCTTGTATTCTCTAAGTCCATCCATTTCCCCAAGAATTTCATAAATTCATTGTTTTTAATAGCTGAGTAGTCCTCCATTATGTAGATGTACCACATTTTCTGTATCCATTCCTCTGTTGAGAGACATCTGGGTTGTTTCCAGTTTCTGGCTATTATAAATAAGGCTGCTATGAACATAGTGGAGCATGTGTCCTTATTACATGTTGGAGCATCTTCTGGGTATATGCCCAGGAGTGGTATTGCTGGGTCCTCAGGTAGTACTATGTCCAATTTCCGGAGGAACCACCAAATTGATTTCTAGAGAATATCATCCTAAGTAAGGTAACTCAATCACAAAAGAACACACATGGTATGCATTCTCTGATAAGTGGATATTAGCCCAGAAGATCAGAATACACAAAGTACAAACCACAAACCACAAGAAACTTAAGAAGAAGGAAGACCAAAGTGTGAATACTGCGTTCCTTCTTAAAAGGGGGAACAAAATACCCATGGAAGGAGTTGTAGAGACTAACTATGGAGCAGAGACTAAAGGAAGGACAATTCAGAGACTGCTCCACCTGAGAATCCTTCCCATATTCAATCATCAAATCTAGACACTATTGTGGATGCCAACAAGTGCTGGATGACAGGAGCCTGATATAACTGTCTCCTGAGAGGCTCTGACAGTACCCAACTAATACAGAAGTAGAGGCTCACAGCCATCCATTGGACTGAGTACAGGGTCCACAGTGAAGGAGTTAGAGAAAGGACCAAAGGAGCTGAAGGGTTTGCAGCCCCTTAAGACGAACAACAATATGAACTAAGTAGTACCCTCAGAGTTCCCAGGGACTAAAACTCCAACCAAAGAGTACACATGGGAGGACTCATGGTTCCAGCAGTATGTGCATAGCAGAAGATGGCCAAGTCGGTTATCAATGGGAAGAGAAGACCTTGGCCCTGTGAAGGTTCTGTGCCCCAGTGTAGGGGAATGCCAGGGCCAGTAAGCAGGAGGAGGTGGGATGGTGAGTAGGGGGGTTGGGGAGGGAAGAGGGGATTGTTTTATTTTTATTTTTATTTTTTTTTTATTTTATTTATTTTATTTTTTT
>NW_022196903.1:132664711-132677354 GCF_008632895.1 Mastomys coucha | reverse complement strand
TCTGCCTCCCAAGTGCTGGGATTAAAGGCGTGCGCCACCACCGCCTGGCTTATTTTTATTTTTATTTTATTTTATTTTTTTATTTTTTTTTGGAGGGGAACCCAGGAAAGTTGATATTGTAAATAAAGAAAATATCTAATAATCACAAAAAAGAAAGTCTTATATTATGGAAAGAAAGTCAATAGTGTCGTGATCTCTCTAGGCGCAACCCAACAGAAATGGAGATGTGAAGGAAAAACCAACAAGACCAGCCCCTGGAAAAGTCCAAAGCAAAGAGATAATTCTGTTTCACTGCTTTAAATCCTATCCTCCAGTTCACCCCATCACTCATCAGGAGTGCCCATGCAGTATCACTTACAATATTTTCTCAGGTAAACTAAAATAACCAAGATTGTATTTTCTAGTCTAGATAACATAGATAGGATAAGTAACAGTATTATCTAACAAGAAATATGTTCAATCTTGATTAGATGAACTCTCAAGATGTTTAAGGTCTACAGAAACATCAATGAAGATCACACAAAGAAAAGAATGAAATACATACAATCCTTCCATCAAGAATCATGGGGTAATGCACAGGCAGGATGTGAGTCAATAATTGGCAATGTGCTCAGCAGGAGAGAAAATATCATCTCAGCTCCTATATCCACAGCAAGATCATTTTCTTTTTCTTCTTTTTTTAAAGGATTTATTTTATTATTATAAATACAGTGTTCTGCCTGCATGTACATCTGCATGCCAGAAGAGAGCATCAGATATTATAAATGGTTATGAGCCACCATGTGATTGAAGGGAATTGAACTCAGGACCACTGGAAGAGTAGCAAGTACTCTTAACCTCTGAGCCATCTCTAAGCCATCTCTGCAGTCCCTGACCATTTTCTTTTGCCTGTCAACCCACGTTTTTCTTAGTTCCTCAGTGAAACAAAGTTCATAAAAATGAAAATATGTCACCAACCTGATATCCAAGCCCTAAACCCAGACTATGCACAAGGTCTCTACCCATCCAATGCCCAATGTCTCCACCCACCCAATGCCCAAAGTCTCCACCCACCCAATGCCCAATGTCTTCACCCACTCAATACATAAAGTTTCTACCCACCCAATGCACAATGTCTTCACCTACCCAATGCCCAATGTCTCCACCCACTCAATGCACAAGGTCTCTACCCATCCAATGCCCAATGTCTCTACCCACCATGTCTCCACCCACCCAATGCCCAATGTCTTCACCCACTCAATGCACAAAATTTCCACCCACCCAATGCCCAATGTCTTCACCTACCCAATGCCCAATGTCTCCACCCACTCAATGCATAAGGTCTCTACCCAATCAATGCACAAGTTCTCCAACTACCCAATGCCCAATGTCTTCACGCACTCAATGCACAGGTTTCCACCCACCCAATACCCAATGTCTTCACCTACCCATTGCCCAATGTCTCCACCCACTCAATGCACAAGGTCTCTACCCACCCAATGCCCAAAGTCTCCATCCACCAGATGCCCAAGGCCTCCATTTCCTCTCTTAGTTTGACTCTCATCATATTTCCCTTGATCATCACATGTGTTTTGATGCATGATATATTACATAACAGGCTTTCAGGATTTATCTTAGAAGAAGTACTTCAGCTCATTTAATGATTTCCACTTGTCTGGTATTCAACTGTATGCACATCATTTTTCTGTAGTATAAGAGAGTTGTTTTTCAATAGCATTCTGTCTTATTTATGGTACAGTTTGAAATATACAACTACTTAAAATATGCATGATCTATCCTTTCATGGTGTTGACACACTAGGATTATTTTGAAGGTTTTGGTGTAATGAGCAGGCACATGTCAAAGGGCAGTCAGTAAGTCCATGTTTGCAAAGGATGAAGGTTTACAGCACTCAGGGTGTTCTTCTTTCACCCAGGAGCAAGAGCCTGGAGATCACAAGTCTCCTCTGATTTACAGAGGGAAAAAAGTTCACTTGGTAGTAAGACAACAATAGAGTTGTCTTATTTTTGTTATATTTAGGACAAAATGTTCATTGTGAAAAAATGGTTATTAAAGAAAGATAAAGACACCTCTGTAAATAAATATTAATCTTAGTATATACCATGGATGTCTGCAAATAAAACATGGTAAATATTAACAAATTATAACTAACAATCACATATATTATATTACATTTTAATTTCCATATAATGAACTGGTGTTCAAAGCATATTTTCCTTGATATTTTTAACACTCATGAATTGATCTGACTTATAATAAAGTTTGATGAATGTTGATTGTTATTGTCATTTAAATGAGTTAACAAAGCAAAAATGATTTAGTAGAGGCAAAAATCAGAATCCCCTCTTTTTAAATCAATAATTATAGCAATGTCCTTGAAAATTTAGACTTGTGGTTCTCAATGTATGGGTTATGAGCTCTTCATATGTCGTATATCAAATGTATATCATATCATATCATATATATCCATGACAATTCAAATAGAAAAAAAATATAGTTATGATGTAGCAACGAATTAATTTTATGGTTGTAAGCTACCACAACATGAGTAATGTTATTAAAGGGTTGTAGCCTTAGGAAGGTTAAGAACTGCTAGTTTAGAGAATAGTATTAAACTTTGGAAGAGTATGTTCTCATTTGTGTGGATGGCCACCAAATTGAATGAACATTAGAAATACATCCAAAATTTTCACAAACTTATTCAATCAGCAAAATGATATGCCAACCCTGCTTGGCAGCATTTGAAGACTTCTGTGACATACCTGCTCATATAATGTACTTACAGTCTATCTAGATTCAAGTCCTGTGATCAGCATCACAGAAAACAGGAGACTGAATTGTCTTCCAGCCACACAGGTGCATTGCACGTAATTTCAAACTCAGGGATAACAACCAAATAATGAGCAAAGACTATGTTTGGAGTATTTGAAATTGTGGGTTTTTTAATATGACCTATTTATTTATGTGCACACCATTCAATATTGATTATAGCTACATTTAATGACTAGGTCAAAAAATTCCTAACCTAGCAACAGTTTATTGCTAGGTGGCATATGTTGGCTTTTATTTTACATACATAGTCTGCCACTGTACTGGCTGGTTTTGTGGGTCAACTTGACACAGGCTGGAGTTATCACAGAGAAGGGAGCTTCAGTTGGGGAAGTGCCTCCATAAGATCCAGCTGTGGAGCATTTCCTCAATTAGTGATCAAGGGGGTAGGGCCCCTTGTGGGTGGTGCCATCCCTGGGCTGGAAGTCTTGGGTTCTATAAGAGAGCAGGCTGAGCAAGCCAGGGGAAGCAAGCCAGCAAGGAACATCTCTCCATGGCTTCTGCATCAGCTCCTGCTTCCTGACCTGCTTGAGTTCTGGTCCTGACTTCCTCTGGTGATAAACAGCAATGTGGAAGTGTAAGCTCAATAAACCCTTTCCTCCCCAATTTGCTTCTTGGTCATGATGTTTGTGCAGGAATAGAAACCCTGACTAAGACACCCACACATTCACACAGGCATCCATGTTGGCTAGATTTCCCTTACACACATAATATGCTAATATAATACTGTGCTCGGTATTTCCTTTGTCTAAAATGTCACATTGATATCACTAGTTCAAAGTATTGCTAACTAGTTTCTCAGTGACCCAAGTTTATTAACATGTGAGAACTTGAATTGTCACTTACTACAATTTTATTGAAGATGATGCAGACAAATTACAGGACATAAATTTTATGCTAGTATATGACATTACTCTGACCACCCTTAAGATATTCTCAAACATTAAATTTGCCCCATACTCCCTGTTTAAACCTCAGGCACAACGGAATTAGCTCTATTGGAAAGGTGTTTCCCTGTGAAAGTAGGGGTCTTCCATTTGAAGTTTCAAATTGTGCCCACTGAACTGAATATTCTATGACGACTAAGCAGAGTTATAATAACAGCCACAGTCATTGAGGTCATTCCACTTGAGGCTCCTATTCCAGCTTCTTTTGGATGCAAGGCAAACAAAGAGCTTTTCCTTTATCTACTTTCTTCTCTAGCTCAGAGGCAAAGTAAAGGAGGGTGAGACAGAGGGGGTCTTTCTCCCTGGATTCCTGCAAACGTTAGAATCTAATGATGGAAAGAGCTGCACTTTGAAACATGAAAGGCTGAGGTAGTTCTACGAAGGAGACATGGTGAATGCATAACTTCATATGGAATCTCCCAGGCATGAGATTGTTCCAAGATTTCAATCTCATAGTTAAAAAGGAATATATCAAAAATATGGTGAAAATGGTTGCTTTGTCAAAAAGGAGAGGGAGAAATCACGTAGCTCTCATGGAATGTCAGGAACTTTCTTCACAGATCTCAAACTCAGTGAAATTTGAGACATGAGAGTATTTCAGCAGACCCTTTCAAAAGTAAACAAACCTTCCTTCACTAACTTGGAAGAAACCTGCAATTAGTGATTTTCACACAGCAAGCCTCTGCCTACTTCTGGTTTCAGAAGGAATCTACACAGGAAAGCCCCGTCCTATGCAGTCATATCCACGCATGTGCTGATAAACAGCTACCCATGTAAAGTCCCAGGAAGCTTCCAAGCCATGTATCAGCAGCCCTGGTGTTGAAGCACAGATGCACATTGCACAGAACCTTGGGAACAGTCACCTGGGGTCACAGTAAGCACTGTCAGGATGGTTAACACCATTGAGCACCATTAGCATTCTGGTGCTTTGGCCATAACTTGGATTCCTTTCTGGCTTCAGGTACAAACGCTTCTGTGTAGACTTTGACCTGTGTCTTTCGCCTTCCATTGGCATCTTAGCTTTCCACACTGAGCTCTGTTTATATATGTATAAGTAATTTAGACAAGTGAAAGGATTAATAGAGTGGGCCTCCCCAACTTTTTCTTCCTTCCTCTACTCTAATTTAGGTTTTATCTTAACCTTATTCTTCAGTGTTGCTTTCCAGATATTTCCATGCAATGAATCAAACTCTGCCAAGGGAAGTAAATATGCAACACACGCTCGTTCAAGCGTTTGTTATATCTGCTTCCTGTAAAAAGAGAGCCCTTGGTTTTCTGCTCTCCCAATCCCATGGGGCATCAATGCAGCCCTTATCCTGGCACTCTGCAGGAAGCTTCCACCCTTGTGGACATGTCAGAGTCCACCGTGCTGTCCCTAGTCTGCCTGTAGACTTAGCCAATATATGAAGTTCCACCCTTGTGTATATGTCAGAGTCCACCATGCTGTCCCTAGTCTGCCTCTAGACGGAGCCATATATGAAGTCCCTGCAACTTATCCAAAACCATGGAATTTTATCCTAAAAATATTTTCTTAGAACTAGGAGGTCAGGAGTTGATGCAGGGTTTCCTGGAGCCCATGCTGGCCTTTAAATTATTGCATAGCCAGGATGACCTTGAACACATACTCCTGCTTCCACTCTCCAAGTACTGGAATGGCCTGCATGTGTCCTCACACCTTGCCGAGTTGTGTGTGTTGTTGTTTGTTTTATTTTTGTTTGTGTTTGTACTCTGAGTTTTCTCTGAATTGAGGCTTACCCAGATTGTATGCCAGACTCTATAAGTTTTCTTTGTATGAGGTAGCACCAGACAAAGGCAGAACAATGGAGTTCATCAGTTCCTCTCTAAGGACAATGCCTCCCCCCTCTCCTTTTTTAGTTTTTGCTTTTGTTTTTTGAGACAGAGTTTCTTTGTGTAGCCCTGACTGTCCTGGAACTCACTCTGTAGACCAGGCTAGCTTCGAACACAGAAATCCACCTGCCTCCGCCTCCGAAGTGCTTGGATTAAAGGCATGGCATGCGCCACCACTGCTCTGCCCTCTTTCTTTTCAAAAAACACAATGTCTAAGGTTTATCAAACACTTGTCAAGCATCTCACAACCAGTGGTACAAGGGATGTGATGACCTCTTTTAGCTTTACAGGTACCACTATCTATGTGGCACACTCACACCATAGTACCAACAGATAAAATAAAACAAAGAACTGAAAATCTTTTAAGTAATGAAAGTGAAAATGAAGAAAGTTAATTATGAAACAAGCATCCGTCTTTCCTGTTCTGTTTTCATAGCAACCAGTCTAATCTTCTGCTTTCTGGTTGTCTTCCTATAAATTGTAAAAGAATCTCTTAACTGATATTATTTATTACATATTCTGGTAATTAAATTAAAGAAAATTAGAAATTACACAGTGCTACATTATAATCACCTGAACAGTGTGTTTAAGCATAAAATCACAATAACTTTTTCTTTTCTCACCAATGCTACCATCCAAACTCGTTTTGGTCCTGGAGATGAGTTCTCACTTGTCACATATGGGACCACAGTCTACAACCCATTGCTGTTGTTTTTGGTACCAGACCTAAATCTCATCTGTAAGCAAGTGTAAATGGTTATCTACAGCCCAATACCTACTTATTCTACATCCTTCTACATCTTCCAAGACAGTATTCCTGGATCTAAGCACCTGTTTCCAGAAAAACCCCACACTAACCCCTTGCCACATTCAGAAGTCTTTGGGCTGCAGAAACTGTTCAGCCAAAACTCACTGAAAGCAAAGGAATTAGCATCCAGTACAGCTTATGAATGAAGGGTGTGGATGTTTGAAATGCCGGATCTCACACTTCCAAGTGGTACAGATTCAGTAACATAATTCAAGATCATAAAATCCAGAGGAGTTGTGTGGAGCTGAGGACTTTGCCAGAGCCAGCACCCTGGTTCAGCTTCCCTGCCATCTCTTCCCCTCATCAAACTCCAGGAAATCATTTTCTCTGAGTTCTCCCCCTCAGGAGATATTGGTCTCACACTCTTATCTTTGTTCCATTTGTTCCAGATACACCCATGTCTGGATCATCCACGAACCTTAGACCAGGCTGCAATTCTTGGACATTATAACTTAACCCCCTTTGGAATGTATTTTCCCACATGTTCCTGTAGTTAACTCCTTTCCACTGCAAGCATCCCATGGCTTTCTGTTACATCCATCCTCACTCAGCAAGAAGGACTCGACCTGAGAACTCTCCCTTTTGCAGTTTATTTCAGGAACCTTTTAACAATGTTTCTCCCTCCTGCTTCTCTCTCGAGCTGTTACTTAAGCTCCGCCTTCCTGCCTACCCTTGGCCGTTGAGTACTCCCAAACTTAGCCAATCCCAATGGACTACTTAGCAAAAGTGGATAGGTCACCAGATGCGGAAGCAACCAATGGCAGCAAGGTTAGCCAAATGAGAGCTTTGTTTACGAGGCTGCTTGCTTTCTATTTTATTCTCATGATCCTCTGTTCATGATTACAAAATTATTACTTAACTCCATGAATGCAGCTCAAATACAGAGCTATCAACTTTGTCTCCCTTTTCTGGTTCTATTCTACTGCACAACAAATGAACCCCATAACATAGAAGTAATACACACATATTTTTGTTTAATTTTAAAGTTTTTAACATTTTAAACATTTTAATCAAAATACTACTTTAGCACTCCCCCTTCTTTTTCCTTCCTCTTTTTATTTATTACTATTAGATGCATATATTTAATGAAATATACAAACAGTTATGCAACTAACTAGAATTAGAGTTACACTATTTAACTAGAGTGTAAATCAAGTAAATTTCTACTCTAAAATTACTTTTTCTTGCCCACGTAATATACATTAGAAAATGTTGATTGAATATTGATTACTTAAATGAATTATGTCTCAACAACATACTTAGCAAACATAATTTATCTACAATGTAAACTTGATATGTCTTACAGAATACTGGCTCAAGAAGCTAAGGTAAAATATTTGAAAGACATTATATAACAGAATGTAGGGCAAGACTTCTGACAACAGTATTGAACAAGATACACACACTATACTTGAAATTTGCTGCAAACCTGGTGTCTAGATAAGAATACAGTGTGTGGAGGTCTCCTCATAGAGTTCTGCTGGTTAGAGAATAGGATCTTTTATGACAAAGTTTCAGAACAAGATTCTAATGTCATTTAATGAAAGACTTTTAAACATTCCCAGAGTTTAATGGCAACGAGCAAGCTTTAAAGGGAATGAGCTGTAAGGCTAATGCCAAGATGGGAGGACATTAATAAATTAAAAGAGAAGGGCATTCAAAACATGAAATCAAGAATCAATTTGAAAGGTAACTTGATCAGAGCATCAGAAAAGCAGTCAGACAGAGACTGCACAAGGCAGAAACCAGACACTGTCTCTGGATATACATTAGCTGGCCCTCTTCTTTACCTATCCTGAAAAGACAGCCTCCCTCTGCCAGTGACTACCACTCAGGAAGGCTGAAAGCTAGAAACTTGCAGTGAGGTTGAATCAAGTCCTTGGAGTGAGCCTATTGCCTTGAACATGGTGCTGTCTGGCCACCAGAATCCACAGTGTGAGTTCCCAGGTTTTATTCGGAACAAGAGACTTGTGCCTGAAAATATATCACTGTATTGGCACACAATATTGACTTTCTGATAATGTTCTAAAGCTGGTTGAGTAAGAGAGAGAAAGTGCCAATGGGTACAAATTGTGGCATCAATTCTCTGCCAGGGTGATCAATTGGATTTATATATTACCTCCAGCTACAATCTTAAAATCTATAGTTTACTCTCTTTGGTGCGCAGCTCACACAGCTTAAATAATTGCAGATTCAAGTGAATTTTAAAAAGATTGAACAGGTCCTAAATTAAAGATGTGTGAACATTGTTGTTTTAACTATTCTTAATTATTCATTAATTCAACTCAATGGACCTACTTTTTCTCTCTTCTTTTGATCTTTCTGTAACTTTCCTTAGAATATGGAGTCCTCACAGTTGTCATATGCATTCTTCAAGTTATTTGTCAAGTTATATGTTAATAAATAAAAAAATAAGATCTGCATATAGATTTATAGATACATCAAACTGGTTCATTAAAAATATCAGAAGTTCTGCATTACAAGAACTCTCTGTGCCTTCAGTGATAACTACCTCTTTTTTACAATTATAATATTTTAAAAATCCATTCATTAGATATCAATGTTGAATAAGGAAAATTAGAAACAGACTTACTCAAACACTGCTTTAGATTTGGGCCACTAGGCGTTCATAGAGACTGCAGTGAGAAGAAGGGAGTCTATACGAGTCTGCCCTGATACACTGCATATGTGTTATGGTTGTGTAGCTTGGCATTCTTGTGGTAATTCTAACAATGGGAGCAGAGGCTGTATCCACCTTTTTTCTGCTTTTGGAAACCACTTCCTCCTCCTGGGTTACCTCATCCAGCCTTGATACAAAGGTATGCATTTGGTATATGACTTGGGAGTCCATATGAACTATTTATTTCACATTTATTATTCCAGTTTGATGTCAGAAAAACCTAAGAGGTTAAGAGTTATAACCTTTTAACAGGGCTACAAAGCTAAACTTAAAGAGATTAAATAGATTTTTATATAGATTTAATTGGTATGTAACATTTACTTTAGCATTTTACCTAGACCTTAACATTCCACCTAGGCCTTAATATTTTACCTAGATCTTAGCATTTATATTTATATACAGTCACTCACATAATTATCAATAATGCAAGTCCTAAGATCTTGAAAGTGAATGAACACCTGAAGTCCCTGGAAGAGCTAAGGGTTCAGCTTGACAATGGCAGACATATAGGTAGAGTTCTCCCATTTGGGGAGGTTCAGGAATTTTTGTTTTCTTCAGACCTTCAACTGACTTGATGAAGCAATTTAAGACAAGAATATTAGACAAGGCAAGTCTCTAGCCACAGCTGAATACCCCAACCAACAGAAACAGTATAAATGTACAACAAATACATGCTTCTAAGTAAATCCCCTATCCCTAAATTCTGATTGTAAAATAACTTGGCATAGATGTTTGTGTTTGGGGTCTTAAAAGCCTTGTATGAGATTAACTAGGAGGTCTTGGTTCAGTTTACATAGCTGGATCATGGCCCTGGTCAATCAGTCCTGAGTCTTATACTCAACAATCTAATCCTGTCTGACTGAGATTAGCATTCGTGTGGTTTGTGAGTCAATTCCTGGACCCCAACAATAAAAAATTCTGAAGAACCCTGGCTAATAGCAATCACAACAAGGACTCAGACCTCCAAATGTTGTGTATACATACTATAATTACTGTGTGATGTTTCTGATTATAGACATTATAATACAAAGATAATCAAGTCTTGTTTCAGCCTGTCTCTTTACCATAAGTCATAACTCTTCTATTGAAGCAAATTCTAAGGAAAAGAAAGCTGTTTCTTCTATTTGTATTCCTATTTTCATTTTTCACCATTTGCCCCCTCTTTTGGAAACCATAGGATAATGTCTAAGACATTCAAAATGAAAGTCATAGAACTTAGCAATTTACCATATTCAACTATGTGGGACTCCTAAAGCACGAGCAGAAACTGTCTCTGACTATATGGCCTGCCTATGGGTACCTTCCTCCTTACTGAGCTGATTTGTATAGCCTCAATAAAAGGAGATGTGCTTAGTCTTACTGAAAATAATGGTAATTTCCTTACAGATCCAGCTTTTTAAATTTACTTCTTGAATAAAAACTGAAAAGCTTGACATAAAAGTGAAAAACATTACTAAAACAAAACAAACATGCTACCTATTGACATTAGTTAAGTGAGGTAATTAGTATTCAACATTCTATAAAAGCTGTACTGAAGAGACCAGTGACCAAAATGCAAATATAGCATAGAAGTTCAAGCCATATAAAGATGAGGAGAACACGGAAGTTCTGATGGGACATGAATCACCTGTTCTTCAATTCCATGTAACACAATGTACATAAAGATATACAGAGGGAGAGAGAAATAAGAAGAAAATTTGCCTTGGACCATAACACTGCCCCATAATGGGGATACTCTCCACAGCTCCATAGTTCAGACTTCAATCCATTACTGAATTATAGCATGCATCCCTGTACCAGGTGGCAACATATAGTTCTAGCTTTACATAGACAATTCCATCTCTGTCCCACATCAATACAAAGTTGACTTCAGTAAATATAGGATCTGAACCAGATGCTGTTCTGGGTTTCTGCCATTTCCTAACACCATGCCTGTCACAGGATCTCACACACACACAGCCAGTAACTATAGTATTTCTATACTTTGTCAAATACAAAGGCATAGATATAGGACCCCAAGAATCAGGAATAATTAGAGAATCATGACTTTACCAAATTCCAGAAATCATGACCTAAAGAAATGAAGATCTATGAACTTCATCCCAAGGAATTAAAAAAAATGTTGTAAGAAAGGATGATAGTTAGTATTCACCTTGATACCTAGGAATCAGGTCTCTAGACAGAGTTGTGAGGTATTGGTTAGATAAAAGTAAGTCTCTGAGAATATCTGTGAAGGATTATTTGGATTAAGACAATTGATGTGGGAGGACAATCTTAATTGTAGGTGAGATTATTTCCTGTGCCTAGGGTTTATTAAATAAAAAGAGAGAGCTGAGAACCAGAATATCTGCTTTAATTCATTGTTCTCTGTTCTTGACTGTGAAGGCAAAAAACAAGGTGTTTTATGTTTCTAACTTTCTCACAATAGGCTGAAACCTAAAATTGTTCACCAAATGAACCCTTCTTCTCTCGTATATAAAAGCAACTTTTATTTGTCTGATGTAATTGTCATCTCAAAGACTTACTGCTTGAAAAGCTCACCTTTTTCAGCTTTCAGCTCTTTCTGACTTGAGAATGGCTGGTTCTACTCAGTTGTTTGGTCTCAAACTTGTCTCCAAGCTGACTGATTCAAACTGGCTTCCCCCAGCTTAGGACTGAATTTCTCTGCTTGGCCTCAAATTAACTCTGGCAATCTGTTCTAATTTTCTGAATCCTTCTCATTATATGGCTTATTCTGTCTTTACCTTTGTCTAGCTTGTTCTCTCTACAACCTGTCTTTGTAAAGCTGTCTCTGTACAACTGTCCCTGTAAAAACTGCCTCTAAACTCTACTAACTAAACTGCCACAAACTCTACTCCCTTGAACTGCCATTCAACTTACTGACTCAACTGAACTGAATGACTACTTCACAGAATTCAACTGTCTGAACACAACTGACTCAACTCTCTCTCTGCATTTCTCTAAAGAAGTTATCTTTCCTGTCTTCAGGAGAGTTGGGTGAATCTATCCCTGACTCATTCTGTCAAATCTTTCTCTGATTCGTCACTTTATCTGCTCCTCAATTAGAGATCACTTTGAAACATCTCCACTTCCTTTTACAAACTAATTTCCTTTCCTTCATTACTAGAGATTAAAGGTGTGCATTAAGGGTGTGTCTATATTCTATTTAGACCACACAGACCTAAAACTTTGGATGTGATTCCTTGCCAGGGCAGCCATGTTTTATTAAAATTTCAATACCTCCTTACTTTGCTTTTTCAGGGTAATTTATCACAGCAACCAGAAATAAAACTAAAACAAGAAGTTCTGCAAGCTTCAAGAGAATACAAAATAATTATGAAACTTTAGAAAACTATACGCTGGATTATAGCTCAAATGGTAAAGTACTTGCCTAGTATTCATGAAGCCTTGAACATTTGATTCCCAGAGGATCAGAAACTCAAATTCATTATTTGCTACGGAGAGAGAGAAAGAGATCAAAGCCAGCCTGTACACCTGATAATTTGTCTCTCTCTCTTTTTTTTTTTTTTT
>NW_022196903.1:132655945-132664701 GCF_008632895.1 Mastomys coucha | reverse complement strand
TTTTTTTTTTATTTTAACAAGATGAACAAGCAACCTTAGAAAAACAGTACCTTGACTGGATAAATTAAAATAGAGTCTGGTTGAATGAAATTCTTGGGGTTAAAATTTACAATAGAAAAAAAGGAAAAAATACACTAAAATTCATCTACAATTGAATTAATCATGCAGATGTAAGAATCTTTGAAGATGAAGAAAGCACTTTGAAAATATATAGTCAGATATGAAAAGCAAAGAATGATAAAAGATTTGGAGTACTCATTAGACAGCATCTAAAGAATAAATATACAAACTAATGAATATGAAGAAAAATAAAAGAGTTGTGAGGGGACATAAATATGATCAAAACTCATTGGATGAGATTCACAAAGAAGTAATTAAAAATAAAGATTACTTTAAAAACATTTAGAAACATAAGACTTTCAATACAAAAGAAAAGTTGTGTCAATGTAAGGCACAGTAAGATCTGATGCCTACAGTCCAGTCCAACTTGACGGAAACTATCTCAATACTGTAATAACTATAACCAAATACTGAAATAACTATAACCAAACAGTGATAAATCAAAGATAGAGAGAAGACTCTGAGATAGGAAGAGTAGAGAAGAGACATTCAATGAATTTCTGTAATAGAGCCTAGATCTCTTTGTTCAAGACTTACAGGCCTGAAAATCCTAAGATAATATATTCAATATGTTTTCAACCAATAATACTATATATAGCAAAGCTGTCAATTACAAATAGAGATATAGGATAAAATTTGTGGGAGATTATTTCATAAATTTATGGCTTTGCGTCATTCAAAGCCCATCCCAGTCGGTGTAATTCATATTAAACGACTAACAACTGGCAATAGAGACAACCATTTTCTTAGACATAGCAAAGGCATTTGGGAAAATCCAGATGATATTTTTTCCTTAAAAATCAGCATCTTTGAAACAAAGGAAAATTTCAATCTGTTAGAAGGTCATCTATGAGATAGAAATTTTATATAGTATCCTACCTAGTGGTGAAATTGCCAAATAGTTTCCATTAATATAACAACAAAAAATGTCCACACTAATAATTCATTCAGAATGATATCTACAATAGTAAGGGACAACTGAAGCATCTGAGACTTTACTTTTGTTGCAAGATAATTCTCAGGCTAGCTTTCATACCTTAATCATTATAATTTATTAGCCTTCACAGTATTGTGAATGGTGATGACGACTATGAGAAGCCAGAGTCAGAGACAAAGCACTTGAAAGCATAGTGAGCAACAAGAGCTGCCTATTTGTACAAGTTCTCTTGGCCAGATCCTTGTCCCAAAGTTCAGAAGGTTCGGGTTAATGCAACCCTTGAAATGAATTTGCCTTACATCTAATGACGTCAGCAACAGAGATTTAAAGTTTTTTATAAGCAAACATGGAAGGATTTGCTCCAGAGATATTATTTCTGTTGTCCATAACAAGCAAACTCACTATCTGTTCTAAAGATACCGTGTACATCTTCTAAGGCTATTGACCCTCCACCTATGTTTAAAATGAGTGGCAGCTGTTCATGTCTCTGCTAAGAATGTATGTGGAAACATTGAAGGTGCATGGATAATTGTTTTGCCATTTTTACTCAACCATTGTAACTTCAGAATTATTTTCCCTGGACAGAGAATGAGCAAGAGCAGATTAATATGCATACTGCCTTCATTTAATTAAGTCTATACTATTGTTCTACAGATATCTGGATGAGGCAACCTGAAGAAATGTATGGCAACCACAGCTTTAGGGTTCTGGACTAAACCCAAATCCTATAAAACTTTAGTTCCCACCTTAAAAAGCCAGGTGGCTTCGTATTTATATTTCTATGTTGACCTTTCTGCTTGGCTCGAGGCATTCATTCTAGGAAAGATGAGCACATTAACAATTCCTGTGTGATTGAAACATTCTACTGTCCTATAACAATCATCACCAGTAGGTTAAACCGGACATGAATAACTGGTTTCCACAATATAGTGTCATTAATCACTGCAACTGAAATTGGGGAAGGATTTTACATTAAATCTTCTAACTATATGATGCTCTTTGAAGGCCAGGCTACCCAGAGGTTATTGATAAATAATATGCTATTGTTTGAGCAGCTATGCTATATCAACAATACCCCAAATATTCTATCTTGACCTCATTCACAAGTTTCTCCCAGTCCTCTGAGATCTTCATATTAAATTGATTATGTTTCCTTTGGTACATGAAACTATTTTATGTCCATTTCTAAGGTGAGTTTGCCATACTTTTATGAGGGAAGCAAAGTTCATGATTGCACTGGCTGGTTTTGTGTGTCAACTCGACACAGCTGGAGTTATCACAGAAAAAGGAGCCTCCCTTGAAGAAATGCCTCCATGAGATCCAGCTCTAAGGCATTTTCTCAATTAGTGATCAATGTGGGAAGTCTCATTGTGAGTGGTGCCATCCCTGGGCTGGTAGTCTTGGGTTCTATAAGAGAGAAAGCTGAGCAAGCCAAGGGAAGCAAGCCAGTAAGCAGCATCCCTCCATGGCCTCTGCATCAGCTCCTGCTTCCTGACATGCTTGAGTTCCAGTCCTGACTTCCTTTGGTGATGAATTTGGAACTGTAAGCTGAATAAACCCTTTCCTCCCCATCTTGGCCATGATGTTTGTGCAGGAATAGAAACTCTGACTTAAGACAGTGACTATTCTAGGCAAAGTGTTTAATCTCACACATACAAAGAAACATTGCTAAGGCTCACAGGTGGGTAATGGGACCAGGTGAAGATCACAGGTTGATTGAACCTACAATATGTCCTCACGGGTTGCACATAAGAGTCTAAATTCCTGTTTTGTTTAAAATAATTCCCTACTATACTTTTGTATTAATTGAATGTACTGGCTGGCTTTGTGTGTCAACTTGACACAAGCTGGAGTTATAGAGAAAGGAGTCTCCCTTGAGGAAATGCCTCTATGAGATCCAGCTAAGGCATTTTCTTAATTAGTGATCAAGCAAGAACAGCCCAGCCCACTGTAGGTGGTGCCATCCCTGGGCTCGTAGTCCTGTGTTTTATAAGAAAGCAAGCTGAGCAAGCTAGTAAGTAGCACCCATCAGCAGCTTCGGCATCAGCTCCTGCTTCCAAGTTCCTGCCTTGTCTGAGTTCCTGTCCTGACTTCCTTTGGCGATAAACAGCAATGTGGAAGTGTAAGCTGAATAAACCCTTTCCTCCCCTGCTTGCTTCTTGGTGTTTTATGTAGGAATAGAAACCCTAAGACACTGAGTATGCCTTGTTTGTCTGTGCTGTGGGTAGCATTGCTTTCATTGGCCTCAAAAAGTAATGGACTATGTACAGAGGAGAGGGTTCCATTTGAATCTTATGAAGATTATCTGTGTACAAGAGCCATTTCTGGATGTTACCAACAAACTCTTTGATGTATTTAAGGGGAACATGATCAGAATTTACATTGACTGATAGAAAATACAGTGTAAGTTAACTTTAAGGTCATGTCCATTCTGGGGATGATCTTGAGGTTCAATCCATTTTTAAACAGAGCTATAGGATGGTTATAAATGGCTGAGGTCCTATAATGCCACGTTTTCCACATTGAGTACATGGGATATTTACTTCTTTCTAAACAGAATTAATCTACTCCACTTGGAAACTTATAGGATCAACTTTCTAACAGGGTATGTCTTAACATCCAGATTTTTATCCAAAGATTCTATTTCAATAAGGTATTCAATCAACAAAAAGCTTACAAATCCCATGATGGTTCAATGTTGGTCCACTGAGCAATGTTCTCAGTCAAAAGCAAAAATTTATTTATGATCTAATGTGTGAAAAATCCTGTAACATATATTGTGTTTTTAGGCTGAAGTTTAGTGTCTTTCATTTAATGTCTTATGTTGGTTAAAGATCACTCAGAAATTACAGCAGCCAATTTGGTCTGAAGTTAGTCTTAGGATACTGTAAGGATCATCAATTCTGCAATGAATCAGGATAGGGTTTCTTATTTGAAAATCAAATACATATGATCTTCTAGTCCCTTCTGTATTGATCCTAATGCATCAAGCACCTGAGGAGAGATGAATGCTTTATGGAAATGTGAACATGCAAAGATCCATGTTATGAAGGCATAGCAACCAGATGGGATGAAGGAAGTAAAAGCAGCATTTGTTTCTGATGTTTTAAGAAGTTATTCTGAATTGGGAATGACTCATTGAATACTTTAATTACCAGCCCACTATTGATAACTCTTATAATAAAAATACTGTACCATTAGCAGACTCAAGAGGTTGAGGAAATGAATACATAGAACACCAGTTTCTTTCAAGAACTACAAGCATGACTCATCTCAGGCTTTTTATCATTTACTTTTTATAGTGTTTTATGAATTTTTCAGTATACAGAACTCACACATTTTGTTTAAATTTGTTCCATTATCTTTGTTTTAATGTTGTTTGTTAAGTTAGCTTTTATTTTATTTCAGTTGCTAGTAATAAAAATCATTGAATTTTTACGCTGACTTTGGATTCTTATTTAGTGATCAAATTTGTCCTTTAACTAGGTCATACACCTATACAGTGCATTCTGTTCACTCCTGGCTGCTTCCTCCTTTATCTTCTTTGCTGGCTCCTCAGCTTCTGGGAGCTTACTATCTTGAATATAGATTGTCTAGTGTTTTTAGGTACACTATCATGTTACCTGTAAGTATTAACACAATGATATTTATAGCTTTTATTTCCTTTTCTTGCCTTACTTGAACAGCTAGTACTATTCACATGATGTTGAGAACATTTTATAATAGTTTCTCCTGGTTGTAGGTAAATAAAATAAACTAATGAATACGTTTATGGATCTTCCTTTTTTTCTTCCTTTTTTCTTTCCTTCCTTTCTTTCTTTCTTTTATTCTTTCTTTCTTTCCTTCTTCCTTCCTTCCTTCCTTCATTCCTTTCTTTCTTTCTTCCTTTCTTTCTTCCTTTTCATACCTAATGGGTCATGGTGTTTTGCAGAATAGACAAGGATAGACTTAACACCTAAAGTTCTTGTTGAACTTCCTCCAGTGCTGCAGTGTGGGCAGACGTTATGTGTGGCCCTAGTCATGGGGTTTTACTTCTTTACTTATAAATATCCTTAGTTCAGATAAACATTACCAATAGGATAATTGTGATTTCTTCCTATTTTGAGTTTCTTAGTTTGATCATGTTTTTGTTTCCTTTTGAGTATGTGACAAGTATATATTTTTATTAAATTGCCTTTTGAATTTTTTAAAGTGATTTTTTTCTCTTTTATTTTGTTATGTGGCAAATCACATTAATGGTTATTTCGGATTTAAAAATCTTGCATTACAAGAACAAATCTGATTGTTTTCCTATATAATTTGTTGTATTATTCACTAAGCTTTTGAAATTTTATATCTGTGTGGTATGAAGGATCCTACATAAGTTGGATTTTGTCATTGTTAAGTCAAAACATGGGCTAAATAATTTAAAAGAAAAGAAATTAATTCTGGCTACAGTTTCAAAGAGTTCAGCGTGTTATGGTTTGATCATGGTGGTAGAGATGTGGTCAGAAAGATCATCATGGCAACGAAAGCCTGTGTAGAAGGAAGTTACTAACCTCCTCAGGGAGGTCAGCCAGCAGAGAGGGATGGAGCACAGATCCTTTCAAAAGCATGCCTTCAAAGAGTTAGTGCCTACACAAGTTCCTCCAACATCACAGAACAGAAGAAGAAGCTGGGGCCACTGAAGCTTTCTTTCTACTTTATTAAATTTAAGGTCCAGAAGTAGAGCTCAGCCTGAAACACGAGGGAGGTCAGTTTTGACTGTCTTTCTATACTGGGCTTTCTTCTTTTTCTCTTAACACGATAGACAATTTGTTTATCAGTATTAATGAGTGGGTAAGTAATTGACTGCAATTGGTTCTGTCCTGAAGGGAAAACAAAGTGTTGCCATGTTTTGATTGGTATAACTAGGGAGAAACCATGGCTTCTCTGAGGTAAAGCTGGGAATATAACTGAACATGCTCAGTGAGCAACACAGGCCTCCTTGATAATGGATACCAGCATAAGCGCAAGTAATTGTTAAGCAGCGACACTTGATAATTCTGATTATTACCACATCTAACAGAATGTAAGACATGTAGTTATTTTAAAATTATTTATGTAGAATGTTTCCCGTTTTACATATGAATAACAGATAAACTAAATTATCTTTCTACTTTAATAATAAAGTTATTAATGCATTGGTTAATTTATCAAAATTATTGTTAGAGGAGAAGCTAGATTTTTATTTGTCAAGAGATGACTACAGAAATACTGTATTGACAATTGAAATTTCTAACTTTCTCCATTGTAAGTCTTGCCTGGTTACAGGGTTGGCCATTTCAGACTCTATATCCTCTACTGCCAGTGGACTTAGCTAGGGTCACACTCATAGATTCCTCAGTTTCCATTGTCCTGGCTTTCTAGCTCTTCCCAGAGATTACATCCTGCCTTTGCCACCAACAGTTCTTTCTCCCAGCTCTCTATCCATCCAACTTCCCCAGACTTGAACCCTGTTGTTCTCTCCCCATGTCTTCTCTCAACCTATTTCCTCCCTCCATCCACACCAATGTCTACTTTAGTTTCTCTTCTCACTATGATTCAAGCATCCTCCCTCAGGCTCTCTTTGTTACTTAGCTTCTTTGGGTCTAAGGATTGTAGCATGTTTATCTTATAGTTTATAGCTAATGTCCACTTATAAGTGAGTAAGTGCCATGATTGCCTTTCTGAGTCTGGGTTACCTCACTCGGGATGATTTTTGTTTCTAGTTCCATTCATTTGCCTACAAATTTCATAATGTCATAATTTTTAATAGCTGAGTAATATTCCATTAAATGTACCAAATTTTCTTTATCCATTCTTCATTTGAGGGACATCTAGGTAGTTTCCAGTTTTGCTTATTATGAATAATGTTGCTATGAGCATGGTTGAGCATGTATGCATGTGTTATTGGAGGGACGGGGGGCTAAGTATGTGCTCAGGAGTGGTATAGCTGCATCTTGAAGTAAAACTACTCATAATTTCTGAGAAACTGCCAAATTGATTTCCAAAGTGGTTGTATAAGTTTGCATTAGCACCAGCAATGGAGGAGAGTTTCCCTTACTCTAAATCCTTACCAACTTGAGCTGTCACTTGATATTTGGATCTTAGCCATTGTGATGATTGTAAGATGAATTTGAGTCATTGTGTTTTGCATTTCTCTGATGATGAATGATGCTGAACATCTCTTTAAGTACTTTCCTACTATTGGAGATTTGTCTGTTAAGAATTCTCTGTTTAGATCTTTAATCTATTTCTTAATTGAATTGTTTTGTTTACTGTCTAATTTGTTAAGATCTTTATGTATTTAGGATATGGAGCTCAGGGAATCTTGTGGAAGAGTGGGAGGAAGGATTGAAGGAGTCAAAGAAGACAAGAACAACACAAGAAGAAAACATACAGAATCAACTAGCCTGGACCCATAGAGGCTCACAGAGACTGAACCACAAACAAGAGAGCATGCATGGAATGTTTCTAGGACCCTACATATATGTTACATATGTGAAGGTTGGTTAGCAGGACTGTCTGTGACTCTCCTGCCTGCCTTCGGATTCCTTTCCTCTAACTGGGCTGTCTCCTCTTGCCTCAATAGAAGAAGATGAACCTAGTCCTACTTCATCTTGATATGCCAAGGTGGGTAGATATCCATGGGAGGCCTCCCATTCTCTGAAGAAAAAGGGAGGGTATATGGGGTAAGATGAGGTGAGAGAGTGGGACTGAGGGGAGAGGAGGGAGGGGAAGCTGTGATTGATCCCAAAAGTAAATTAATAATTAATTAATGAAACAAAAACAAGCAAACAACAACAAAAGGAAAAAAAGAAAACAAGATGAATGTGAGAAGAATGTGACCAATACTGAGAGGAGTTCCATGTTAGAGACACTGGACACTTTCTAAAAATGTGTAGTTTATTTTCTTTAGTTTGCCACTGGTTTGGGGTAAGATCAGTGAGTTGCTTGTCAAACTTCCCTGCAAATTTATTTTGAAAATTTATGTGTGTATACATACATGCATACATACATATATACATATGTAAATATACATGTGCAACATTAAAGATCCTGAAACCATTGACATTTCCATAATTATAACCTTCTTACAAGTTATTTTATGTTAATTATAGGCACTGAGATTCAGCTAGTTATAAACCATAAGAACACACAAAAAAATTAAAATTCACCACATGGTCAGTAAGACTAATAGACCTTAATAAAAATATTTAGAAGCAATAATTTATAGTTTTTTATATACAAATACAGTAGTGAATATCAATCCAAAAGATAATATTCATGTTGAACATGAAGTTCAAATTTGTTCACAAGTTCAAGTTCCTTTGTTCACAAATTTTCACAAGTTCAAATTGAATCTTTGAATCACAATAAAGATAATTTACAGAATTGTTCTACTCTTGTACCTGGAATATTGTCTCAAATGGGATACCTTATATTAACTTCTTGAGAAACCACTTCTTACAGAAATATCAGTATTTTGTTACCCTATTAACTTTCATTTTAGTCAACTACACATTAGCTATTATGAAAGCCAATATCTAGGAGTCTTATTTGGTTCAGTCCAAACTAATAATCAGCATATATATATGTATATACATATATATGTATATGTGTATATATACATATATATATACATATATATATATATATATATACATATACATATATACATACATATATACATATATAT
>NW_022196903.1:132651962-132655896 GCF_008632895.1 Mastomys coucha | reverse complement strand
ATATATATATATATATATATATATATATATATCTTCCAAAGTACCTATCTTAAATAGTCAATCTGTAATTCATAAAATAAATCTGAAATAATAAAAGTAATGGTTTGTGTGTAATGTGTTATGAATGCAATGGCCTATTTTCAAAATTTTATACATAGGGGAGTTGCTAGCTCATCATGGAGGGAAAGTCCAATAACCTATAAAAAGCTTTGCGCCCCTGAATCATTACTTCATGAAAACCAAGTGCAGCTATTAAAACCTTCCATAGTTAATCCACATGGCAGGAAAGTGTTGACATGTAGGGAAGGTCCATCTGGCCTCTCTGCAAATGGGACGTTTATACACATTGTCAAGAGCATATGCAGAGGTAGCTGAACCGACCCCTAGAACTCAACAAAAATTAGCTTGGGGTAGCTTTTATGACCACTTGAGCTAGTAAGTCCTTCACGATCTTCATCCAAATTGACATATGATTACATAAAATGGGTAGTTTCTTTCTCGAGCATTTATTTGTGTGTAAAAATGTAGGATTTGTTTAACTACCGCCAACTAAAGATCTGAGACCCATATGTTACCTCATAAACGTACCAGTTAGCAATTTGTTATAAGCTAGATGCAAATATTACAATAAACATTCAGAACGTTTATTCAATGAACCTTATGCTGTAAACAGAAACAGCAGTATGGCAGGAAATTCTGTAATCGATCATAATTTCAGCAATGATATGACTCTGGGTATCAAGTCTCGTGGATTCTGTTAGTGTTGATTGGCAAAATCATGGTCAAGAGTTTTAAACATAAAATAATTTGTGGATCACTGGAGAGAGAAAGAAAATAATCATGGATTTCCAGTGAAAGTCTGAGAGATGATTTAATGTTGGACTTTAAGTAGTTGCTTTGTTAATACATCAGAAAATACTATGCACACTGTGATATGAATAGATCCCATTAGGATAAAAATGAGATTTTATTTAGAGCTAAGTACATTGAAGTTTAGTGTTAGGGCAGAAACTTCTAGAAATCAATATTATACTGAAGTTCTAACAAATATGTGTCTATGGAAAAGTAGCCATTTTAAGTGATATAAGTCTAGATGGAGTTACCTATAATATTCTAAGAATAAGATAGAAGCCATGACAGGGTAGTGCCAAAGAGACTAATCAGCCACTGTTACTGTTCTCAGTGGCGGCTCAAGTCCAGTCGCCAACACTCAGGTCAGGTGGCTCCCAAGTGCCTAAAGCTCCAACTCCAGAGGAATCAGTGTCCTCTCTTGACTCTGCAAAGTTAGTGAATGATATTAAAAAAAAAATAATAATAACGTTAAAATTTCCAAACCCAAACCACAAATTTAGAATGAAAAATCAGAAATTAGGTAATGCAAAACAAATCTAAACACATGATCTGGAGAATTGGCTCAGCAATTAAGAGCTCTGGCTTTTCATCTAGAGGTCCCTAGTTCAATTCCAGAACCCACGTTGCAATTCACAAGCACTCTTGACCCCAGTCCTAGTGGATCAGTCACTCTCTTCTGACCTCTAGGGACACCAAGAATTCAGGTAGTAAACAGCCATATAAGCAGACAAAATATCCATACACATCAAATGCATTTAATCATGTGTTTAAATACAAAAGAAATGTAGAAATAGAAATGTGTTCTAATTTGGGGGAATTACGTTCCCATCCACTAATTGCTTCTCTCATTTACAAACAGTTGAAGAGACTTGCCAATGTTTTTAACATAATTTTGACATGTAAAAATGAAAACATACTAAACTTTAGAGCAGATCACCACAAAGTGAATATTATTTTTGTAAATATTATTACAGGCATTAATGCAATCAATTTTTATGATAGAACTGCTTTTCCTATGTTGGGTTCTCAACAATGAAATGTTGACCAATGTTTTCATTTTTATTTGAAAACTTAAAAAATTTGATGTCTAAATTAATCTTCTTTTAGTCATTAAGTCTTACAAAATATAGTTTTGGTTTGCTTTTGGTGTTGTTGCTTAACTTACTTAAAATTCACTGTGTAGGCCAGCCTGGTCTCAAACTTATAGATAGATATCCTCCTTCAGTGTGTAGGCCAGCCTGGTCTCAAACTTAAAGATATCCTCCTTCAGTGTGTAGGCCAGCCTGGTCTCAAACTTATAGATATCCTCCTGCTTTTACCTCATGTGTTCTGGGTTTGGGGGGGCAGAATTTCATTTTTAATTGCCTCGATATAAATTTTATGGCCTTGTACTGCTTTATGAGTATCTTTTTCAATTTCAATCATGCCCTGATCAAGAATCTCAAAAAAAAAAAAAAAAAGGCTGTCATTATTTTATTTTTTGCGGTTTGGTAGGTCATTTATGAGTTTTTTCATCAATATTTTATCTGTCTTCTTCAATCTTCATTTATTGGTGAGACTACAAACTTCACATTTTCACATGCGGGAAAATGGATTGCCTCACACAAACTCCCCAAGAAATGGCTTATATCTTATAAGCCATTACTATTTCTGTATCAAGGGTATAGTAGTCATACAATCTTTTTAAAAAGGAATTGTTGATTTACTTGGTTCGTGTGTGTGTGTGTGTGTGTGTGTGTGTGTGTGTGTGCACTCATGTGTGTATATATGCGCATGGAGGCCAGAACATCCTAGGCTTGCATCCTTTGGATACTGTCTGCATGTTTCTGATATAGCATCTCTCTCTGCCCTGGAACTCATCAATTAGGCTATACTGGCTGGCCAGCAAGCCCCAGGGATACATCTATTTTAACCTCCAGAGCAGTGAGATTAAAGAACAGGCTATCACACTTGTATGACTTTTAGCATGGGTTCTGGCAGTTGAACTAAAATCCGCATGCCTGATACGCAAGTACTTTACCAACTGAACAATCTCCTTAGCCTTGCATTCATCTTGTTCCATTGTGGATGGAGCAGTACTGGCATTTGTGTGTACATACATGTGGAAGATAATATCATATCATACATTTTCCTTGATCAGTCTTGCACCTTTATTGCTTTGTTTATCTGCTTTTGAATCAGGATCTCACTTCTAAAATGTGATGGTCTGTAACTTGCTGTGTAGACCAGACTGCCTCTAAACACAGACATCTACCTATTTAAGGTATTGACAGTTATGCCCGACCACATTATTCTTTTGAGGCGGGGTCTCTCATAGCTCACCCTGTCCCACTACTCTCGATAGCTGGATTGCTTTTGTGTTTCCTTTCAGTGAAACTTCATAGCTAGAATTGCCATGTGGTTCCCTGGTCATGCAGCATGTGTGTGGATGCTGACATCTTGTGCTCTTGTTCACTTTCTAATTCCTGATTCAATTTTTTTGTTATGTTTTTTATTCACTTCAAATAAAATTTGAAACTTTTCTAAAAAAATCATCTTAATTATTTTGTATATTTTTCAATTTTAATGAAAATATAATTACATCATTTCCTCTCAGTTTTCCTCCCTCAAGTCCTCCCATATGCTCTCTATCTCTGACCCTTCCCATGCTGCACATTAGCACTTCTCTAATTTATGTCATCTTTCCCTTTTATTACTAATGTAACAGAAATACACACACACACACACACACACAGAGAGAGAGAGAGAGAGAGAGAGAGAGAGAGAGAGAGAGAGAATGAAACAAATCTGACAGATTTTTCTAACCTGACTTGTTCCGAAGTAAGACAGAAACATACTGATTTATTTAACAAGCAATGTGCACAATCATAGAATAGATATTCCTAACCTTGTATGCTATCTAGCATACAATTCCCAGCCACAACCCCTGAGTGCTTGCATTCAGTCTCTCCTTGGCTTGTTCTATGATAGCTGTCTGCCTGCACTGAGAACTCCTTTACCAACACTTTCTCATGCTCAACTTTTCTTCTTCTTCTTCTTCTTCTTCTTCTTCTTCTTCTTCTTCTTCTTCTTCTTCTTCTTC
>NW_022196903.1:132650160-132651794 GCF_008632895.1 Mastomys coucha | reverse complement strand
TCTTCATCCTCCTCCTTCCTCTCCCTCAAGGCCCTTCTTCTCCTGGACCCTTACATGCTTCATGGTGAAGTACTCCCTCAGTTTCCTTCCTGACCACAGGTGAGATCTGAAGTGAGTCTTCTTATCTCCTCTGTCCAGTCTTTGGCTATTCATCCTATTTACTAGTCATTCAATGATAATTGGGGAACAATCAGTATAGTGTGTCTGGATATTAACAAGATCTTGGCGCATAGACATCAGTATCTGAATTTATAGAGCACAAGACCCTCCTCCAGAACACCACACACACACACACACACACACACACACACACACACACATACACACAAACACACACAAACACACACACACAAACACACACACAAACACAAACACACACACAAACACACACACACACAAACACACACACACACACACACACACACAATCACATGACCTAGACTGTCAGTTAAAATAGAAAATATCCATGCTAAAGTCTATGGCAATCAAAGGGTTTCTCTTGAATCCCATAAAAGGAAGCCCCAAACAATAAGTGGAGCCCTGCAGGACCCTCACTCATATTGCCTGCAGGGTTTTTGTTTCTATTCTTTCCCACTGTCTTCCTTTGCCTGGATTATCTAGTTGACCATCAGATATCTTCTCCATTGGGAGTAACTGGGGACCAGCGGGACCAGGCACACAGGAACTCCGCCAGCCCTATGGCTCAGGTTGCTTCCGGTCTGTCTTGGCCAGTTAGTGCCCTGAGCAGACCTTGGGTGCAAACTCTGCAGCTAGACCCAAAACACCCAGGGGAAGCTCCACTCCTAGGTGCTCTAAAAAGCTCAGGATCACAGGATCCTAGAATCACAGGATCACAGAGATAGCTTGACTCTGAGGAGTTCTGACACAACCAGGATCCCAGGAAGGACAGGCTCCAGTCAGATTTAGCAAGGGCAGGTAGCACTAGAGTTAACCAGATGATGCAGGGCAAGCATAAGAATATAAACAACACAAACCTAGGTTACTTGGGATCTTCAGAACCTAATATGTCCACCATAGCAAGTCCTGGACACACCATCACATCAGAAAAGCAATATTCAGACATGAAATTACTTGTCATGATGATGATACTAAGAAAGACATCAATAGCACCCTCAAAGAAATGCAGGAGAACACAGGTAAACAGCTAGAAGAAGCCTTTCAAGAGGAAACACAAAAATCCCTTAAAGAACTACAGGAAAGCACAATCAAACAGGTGAAGGAAATGAGCAAAACCATCCATAATCTAAAAATGGAAATAGAAACAATAAAGAAATCAAAAAGAGAGACAGCCCTGGAGATACAAAACCTAGAAAAGAAATCAGGAGTCATAAATGCAAACATCACCAACAGAATAAAAGAGATAGAAGAGATAATCTCAGGGGCAGAAGACACCATAGAAAACGTTGACACAACAGTCAAAGAAAATGCAAAAAGCAAAAAGCTCCTAACCCTGAACATCCAGAAAATTCAGGACACAATGAGAAGACCAAACCTAAGTACAATATGTATAGAAGAGAGTGAAGACTCCCAAGATAATGGGCCAGTAAATATCTTCAATGAAATTATAGAAGAAAACTTCCCTAACCTAAAGAAAGAGATGTCCATGAACATAC
>NW_022196903.1:132614501-132649488 GCF_008632895.1 Mastomys coucha | reverse complement strand
AAGAAACATAAGCAATTAAATTGGGAGGGGGCTTGTAAACAACAACAACAAAAAAAAAAAAAGAGTGAGACTGAATGCTTTGCTTGGCGTTTGTAACTCTTGTATCAAGTTTGAAGAGGAGAACTTTATAAGTTACTCTTTCTCTGAGATGAATGCTTTTCCAAATGATCACAGCCAATGAACCAGATTCTTACCCTCACCTAATGTCTGTGCCATCCTCCAAGCAGAACCATTGTTCATTGAAAAAGTTGGTGAAGACTTTATGGATAGACCATCTTAATACACACACTATTTCTCAAATCAATGTAACCTGTTCTCTGAGGGCTGAGAATAAAGTCACTCACTCAAGTCAAGTAGCTTTGACCATAGCTGAAAGTCTGTATCTAAAAATCATGTCTACAATTAATTCCTTGGTGCAGCAGAACTGTCAACTCTCAGCTTAGCTACGATGGAGGTAAAATCCTTTGGTGATGTGAGGGTCATTGAAGTACAGCCTTTTTGAAATCCAAGGTCTAAAATTTGTTCTTATTTTGGGTTTGTACCACAGTAAGAGCCAAGATTTTAACTTGTTGTTTTATATCAAACAACTTTTATAATACTCATTTTTATTGTTATAATATTTTATAAAATTTAAAGAATATGACAAAAAGATGTTATAGGTATTGAAGGGGGTCTCTGGAAGGAGTTTGGGTACAAAAGGGAAACAAGAATGTTACTTAATTCTATTTACTTAAAATATGTTTTCAAATGTTAACAAATTCAGATAAATTGAAATCATGTAACTTTTTTCCTCATAATGCAATAAAACCTTAAAAAAGAAAAAAAAATGAAAAATGAGTGTGGTATGTATTCATGGTCATTTGAACTTTGGTAAAATATCAAAAACACCAAACTAAGGAACAGCCCTCTTCAGAGTAACCTCTGAGCTCTGACCTTCTACAATGTGAACCCCATTCTTTCAAGTGCACTCTTTGATTTCATGCTAAAAACCTTGCAGATGCAGAGGGTGCTTAGCGTCGGATGAAAGAAGAGCTGGGAGATGCCCATGCACAAGGCTGTGGCTCCCAGAGACAGCCGACCTAATAACAACAGTATTGGAGGCAACTTTTATTTTCAGTTCTAATTTACATGACAGTGTGTGTGTGTGTGTGTGTGTGTGTGTGTGTGTGTGTGGTGTGTATGTGTGTGTGTGTGTGATGTGCCTTTGTGTGTATGTTTTTTTAATCAGGTGAATAGAGGGGCTGGGGTCCCCAGAGTCCCAGAACTCCAGAGCCTCAAAGCCCCAGTTCCTCTTTCACTATTGTCTTTCTATTTTATTTAGGCAACAGGATTATTTACATCATTTTGATTGTTAACTATTAATCAATAAAATTCTATGCCTCAAAATAACCCAGCATCCTATTCGTCTGTCCCTGTTCATAGGGCTTTCTGGACAAGTGTTCAGGCCCGAGAGATGGACACAGATGGACAAACTGGCCAGTGGGTAGTGGGATCAGAGAGTGCAGTGGGAGCAGAGAAGATGCCTTGAGAGTAAAGAAAAATGGAACAGAACCATGTACCTACACCAAAGAAATATAAGCTTGCATATCTAGAATGAAAAAGAGGCCCTTAGTCTATAAATACTTTGTCCAAAGTGTCTACACAAATCAATACAAAATGTAGAGCTTCTAATAACTAATGTCTTCACAGTTACTTCCATGCCCCCTCCTTTCCAGAGTCCCCAACCCTGCCATCAATGGCAGCAATGTCGTGTATTCTGTCTATTAAATTTAGAAAAGGATTGTTCTGTCTACCTGCATGAAAAATTCATTGCTCCCTGTACTGTAAGTGGCTTTGTGTTTAATACAGGTATATCTTACTTGTCAAATTACTTTTGGGGGTTAAGGTTTTCTTTTTTTTTTAATTCTGTGCTTTTATTTATTATCTTATTACATTTTTTAACTGTTGATGTTTATTTTTTTATTTGACACTCAATGAATTTTGTCTTGGTCTGCCTTTTTAGCACTCGCTGGTGTTTTACAGCTTATTGATTCCCAATATTTTAAACTGACCCACTGTGGCTGTAAGGATCATGCTGGAAAGTAAGTTGTTCACATCTCACAATGAATAGCAGATAAATGAAATAATAATGGTTGTCAGGTGCTGAGGAACAAAGTAAGCCAAGTTCTTGTTTGCTCTCAAGGAGATATTGCTGTGGCGCTTAGCACAAGCTAACTTCATAAGGCATGAGCAGTGAAGTGGTTCGGGGCAGAAGGCTCATATTTTAGATATTTGAGGTATTGAAGAAAATTTACAAGAAAGCACTATTCAAAATAGAGAGTTTAATATTTGTCCATCATAAAGTACTTTATTGAAAATAAAACCCTGGGGCTGGAGAGATGCTCAGCTGTTAGAAGCACTTGCCACTCTAGCAAAGGACCTGAGTTAGGTTCCCCTCACCCACATGGTAACACATAACCATCTATAAATCCTGTCGCAGCGAATCCAAAACCCTATTTTGGCCTCTGTGGGCACTACAAGCATGTGGTACAGAAACATACATAGTCACAAAAGATTCAAACATATAATACAAAAATGAATACAATTTTAATATATAAGTATATATTATATATACACTGTTATATATACTATATAGTACATATCTATATCTATCAATAAATATATAGATCTACTAAATATATAGATGTTAACTCTATTTCATAGTTAGAGAAATAGAGACGATAAAGAGAGAGAGAGAGAGAGAGAGACAGAGAGACAGAGAGACAGAGAGAGAGAGAGAGAGAGACTGACTGACTGATATATCTCCTAACTTTATTAGGTTGTAGAGGCTGTCTAAGTTTCTATATACCTTCTGTGGTACTTTTTGGCTCTGACCTTCAAGGAATCATTTAGTATTTGAATATTTTGAGTTCTTTCCTTGTCAAGTATAAATAATAATGGAGTAAAATTTTAAATATTGCTCAAATCAAAATACATTAGTAACAAAAGCCATTTATTGTTATTAGTATACTTAATTTTATTGGAATTGTCTGTACAAATCCCATAAGGAGCAGTATATATGTTTGACCTAATTTTTGTTATTTTCCTTTGAAAGAAGCCTCATATGTCACCCATAAAGTATTTCATCCAATTCAATGAATGATATAACTATTTTGTGAGTTCAGCATTAATTTTCCAGTAAACGTTGACCATCTGGTTCCTCAAAGAATGTATTCATACACTTTTTTTAATTAGATATTTTCTTTATTTACTTGTCATATGATTTCTCCTTTCCCAGTTTCCACTCAAAAGAAAAAAACAGACAAAAAAAAAAAAACAAGAACAAACCCCTGTTGCCTCCTCCCTCCCCATGCTTGCCACCTCACCTTCTCCCACTTATTGGCCCTGGCATTCCCTTACACTGGGACACAGAACTTTCACAGGACCAAGGTCCTGTCCTCCCACTGGTGCTTGACTTTGCAATCCTCTACTATACACATGCTTCCAGAACAATCAGTCCCACCATGTATAGTCCTTGGTTGGTGGTTGAGTCCCTGGGAGCTCTGAGGGTACTACTTAGTTCATATTGTTGTTCGTCCTAAGGGGCTGTAAACCCTTCAGCTCCTTTGGTCCTTTCTCTAACTCCTTCACTGGGGACTCTGTACTCAGTTCAATGGATGGCTGTGAGCCTCTACATCTGTATTAGTCAGGTACTGTCAGAGCCTCTCAGGAGATAGCTATATCAGGCTGGCTTGTCCTTCCTTCAGTCTCTGCTCCATAGTTAGTCTCTGCAACTCCTTCCATGGGTATTTTGTTCCCCTTTTTAAGAAGGAATGAAATGTCCACATTTTGATCTTCCTTCTTCTTGAGTTTCTGGGTTAATAACCACTTATCAGAGAGTGCATACCATGTGTGTTTTTTTCTTATTGGGTTACCTCACTCAGGATGATATTCTCCAGATCCATCCATTTCCCAAAGAATTTCATAAATTCATTGTTTTTAATAGCCGAGTAGTACTCCATTGTGTAGATGTATCCATTCCTCTGTTGTTTCCAGTTTCTGGTTATTATAAATAAGGCTGTTATGAACATGGTGGAGCATATGTCCTTATTACATGTTGGAGCATCTTCTGGGTAAATGACCAGGAGTGATGACACTGTCGATGTCAAATCCTAATGTGTGGGGCTCAGAGACCCATTTTTCCAAATAGCACATAGTAAGTAAGGGCAGGGGCTACATATTCTTCCTAGTTTTACTTCCATAACTTGACTGGGGACTTGAGTAGACAATAAGCTGAATAATTGTTTGCTAGGCCTAAATGAACCTCTCGTGTTGCCTTCCTTGGGCCTATCTATCTTCCTGAGTCCTTTGCTTTCTTTAAGCAAATATGCTAAGTGCCTGGCATCCAGTCATTACAATTTGACTTGAGTTGGGTGTGATAATGTATGCCCATAATCCTAGGATTTAAGAGGCAGATCGAAGAATCACATGTTTGAAGCCCACCTGAATTTGTAGAGAGACCCTATCTAAACAACAAAAATCAAATGACATACAGATAGAAATGAAGAAATTTAAGAGAAGAGGAATAGTAGGAAAGGAGAGGAGAAAGGAGAGAAGAAGAGAAGAGATGGGTGGGGAGGGAAGTGGAGGAGTAGAGAAGGGTGGGAAGAGGAGAGAAGGGTGGGGAGAGGAGGATTGGGGAGTGGAGGGGAGAGAGGAGGATGAAAAGAAAGGTTAGGAGTTGTTCGTGAAGACAGAAGATATTGTGTATTAGACTCTGTAGACCACTTAGACCTCCTGCACATAGATATCAGATGTGCATCTTGGTCTTCACATGATCCCCCGACAACTGGAGTGGGAACAGTCCCTAAAGCTGTTACCTCTCTGTGGATCTCATTCCTGTAACTCATTCCTATGCCTTGTATACATAATAAATAATGGTAGCTTTTCTTATCTGGATGTGGATCTCAAGTCCTGCTACTTTAACCTTCTGATGATCTTGTGCTTCATGTCTTAGCTTCGGGACAGTGGCCAGATAGAAATTTCTCTGATGTACCTGCTGTTCTCATGCATGTAGGCCAATGAGTGAGGGGCTAGGCTGAGCAAACAGACTTCATATACAGATGAGCCCAGGTGAACAATGGCAAGCAAAGACCACTCTCTGTTAGGGCAAACCAGAGAAGCTATGACTTGAACACAATTTCATAAAAGCAGACTGGGCTTAAAAAATTACTCTTTATAAGCAATACACATTATTTCTTAGAACAGTCACTTAAACCTCAAATATTCTTTGTGTTTTAAAGATAAGTCATTAATGTTCATACATTCCAGGTAGGAAACATCACTGTGGCACTGCCCAAATTCCTACTTGGAACTGATGTCACATGACAGGCACAATGACCCAATAGTCAAAAGATTTTGACTGCCTCCTGGGGATGACCAAGTTTGAAGGAGACCTAGTCTCCAAAAGAAGGTACCTTTATTAGGCTTCATTCTAGGGAACTATGTTTTTAAAAATGATAGATCCTTAAAAGTCATGAAAGGAACCTTGGCCCCACACATGAAAGACAGTACAGAATGCGTACATGCATATATACTGAGATGAAAAGCTAGTCTAACTCTCATTTGTTTTGGCTTGGTGTTGAGCTGCCAACTATTTTCTTTTATAGACTGTGGCTTTATGTTTCAGAAAGACTTTTTCACAGAACCCAGACAGAAACTGAGAAGAGAGTTAGAAATCCACGGTGCCAACATGGTCTCTATTGTCCCTTCACTGAGAACTTTCTGTAGGTAGATACAGAGCTGGAAAGAGAAATGCAGATAACAACATCATTTTCTGCCTTTCAAGCCAAATCCCTTATAAGGATGCTTACGTTCTTTTAAATATCTTATTTATTGTCTATTAATATGCATTCCCAAGATCTCAGACTCCTAAGGAAATGAGAGAAAGCGGGTATGCCTTCTTGATTTGGTATGTGAGAAAGCCCACGGAATGTGTAGTACAGAAAGCTTTACAGGCAAAACGTTTTATAAGCATGTTTAAAAGGGGAGTCTATCAAGCCATTTCTATATGTGACTGATTGCTGGCTTGTGTACTGTGAAGAACAAAAAACTTCAGCTCAAAATGCAAATCATACAGGAATCATCAAAGCCACAACCCAGCCCGTTATCGTGGCAATTAAGACTTTCAAAGTAAAATCGTTCTCCTCCCCCCTCTTCGTTTTTTAAAAAGATAATGTAATGGGCCTAACCATTTGGGATGCTTCTAGTTAGGATGTTTCAGGTAAATTTTTATGCCAGATCTGTCAAAAAAAATTCCTTTTGGGTATATGTTAAGTCCCTCCCTTAATTAAGCCTTCTCAGGTTTCAATGGGTTGATCTCATTTTAAACCCCCGATCAGCACAATTAGATTTAAGAGGACTTGTGAGACAAGTCCTGGACACAAAAACATTTGCAGATACAATGCATTATCCTCACAGGCTCAGATTTTCTCTTTCCATTAAAAAAAAAAAAAAAGTCCAGGTTCAAATAAAGAAAAGAAAAAAATTGATTATTTCCAGCTTGTCATACATCTCATTTGGAGTGGGTCAGACCTCTCCATTCACAATTACCACTAGTTAATCTTATCAGAGAAAAATTCAATTACAGTTATCAAGGTTAGTTCATAGACTGAAGCTATTGGGTTTTTTTTTTTTAAAGCATTTTAGTGTTGAAAGTGTTAGCATTGTGTACCTTCAGTTTTAAAATAAAAATAAATAATAAATAATGAAAGCATGCTTTCATATGCATGTTATTAATATAGAGTAGTAATGAGCAATATTTGACAGCTTTGTAAAAAGGGATTATTAATACACAGATTATGGAAGTTTAGGAGGGAGGCTCATAACTTAATAGACTTCAATTCTCAGCCTACACTGACATTTTAAAAAATCTAGTTTCAAATTTGATAACAGATTACCAGCTAGGCTGGAAGCCAAGCACCTGATTAAGGCAATTTAAATGCTTGCAAAGTGGTGAGATTAAAATCAAATAAGTGCCGATTTTTTTTCCCCTGCTTCACTTATCTTTCCCTGGATTCGTTCCTTAACTACCAGGTGGTAGAGGACTCTGGGTAATTTTCCTCTGCGCCAATTACCCCAGGATGGTTTTTAGGGTGATGCAGAATAATTACTGCACTATCAATCCAAAATGGGCTGCTTAATGTGTTTAAGAGAGATTTTGAGCCTTAGCAGGGAAGCTGCCTGAAGCGTGCTCTGCCTGCCTTGCCAAAGCCCGCTCGGCCTACTCGGATAGTTAACCGTTCAGCGAGAAGGCAGCACACACCCAAGGTGAAAGAAAACAAGGAAAACTCCTGGGAAGCTGTGGGGAAGTTAATGAGCTGCTCCAACGCGTGGCAGGCTGCAGTCGCAGGTGGCTGACAAAGCTAGGCGGGTTAAGAAAATAATATTTATCACCCAGCTGCCAGGGCTGTCTTTATCAAAACTCTTTCTAAAATCCATACAAGACGAAGAAAAACGGGCTTAAAAAAAAAAAAAAAGAAAGAAAGAAAAAGATTTTGAAGAGAAACAAAACCAAAAAGCCGCGAGCAGCTGTGATCCAATGGTCTACCCTCGCTGACGGCTTGAAAAGGAACCAGGAGAGAGCGATTGAACCTGACAGCATTTTTAAAACATTTTCCTGCAAATAAAGTGGGGGAAAATAACAAACAATGAGATGGGATTATTTATTTAAAGATGAGAATTAAGCTGCAACTCCGGAATGACACTACTAAATTCTATTTGGTAGCAACCTCAAATTAAGCGCTGCTTTCTGTCTGCTGAGCCCACACTGAATTTTGTTAATTATTATTATTTGAATGTAAATTCTGAGTTTTAGCTAGTTTGCCTAAAGAGGCACAATGATAATTTAAAATAAAAAAAATGAAATAAAATAAAGAAATCGTTGTATATAAAGGGGCAGCTTTTGTTTTCTTCGTTTAGTTATTTCTTCATATTGGTCTTCAAATGATATGTGTTTCCTCTGTCTGCAATGTGGCCAGGGCCTTTTCTTTAATTATTTCATTAAAGGCTGATTTATGATTTAGCTTAACAGATGGTTTGTGATACTGTGAGTCAAAGTGTTTTATTTTAGAGCAAGCTGGCATTTGAAATGGTGCTGTGCGTGTGTGCGCACGCACGCCTGTATGAAACTGCTTCTATGTGGGGGTATCTGGTCCTCTCCTGGTATGCATCTGGAAATGTGAGCTTCTGAGCTTGACCCCCATGGTGAAGTATTCCACAGGAAACTGATTTATCAGGATAACTAGTCCTGGCTTCTAACCCTCCTGGTCAGCTTCATCTGCAGAAGAAAAAGAAGGGAAGGGGATAGTCAAGGGAAACATGAGCCACCCTGTGTTCTAAGTGCACACATCCAACTCCATGTCAGAAAGAAAATGAAAAGCCTTGGGTTGGTAGGAAATGGACTCCCATTCTTTCCAACAGATGTCCTAGTTTATACAGTGAGGCTCCCACACAATCTATTTAAGATTATCACATTACACCATATTTACTTCTGAGGTCTCTAATAATTACATATGCACTCAAAAATCTCCAGGATTTCAGCTGCTGTGTGGCACATTTAGACTCAAACATTTTCATTTGATGTGCAAAGTGAGAAGTGCTCTTTAGTGGCAAGACAATTATCTGATTCTACTAATAAATGACTGCACTACTCGTCATTTTTAATTGAACAATTATGGGATAGTGCACTGTCAGTTGATTGTACGAGTCATTTCATAAATGTCAAAAATCTCTTTAAATGAATTATGAAGCTCCAAAATAACTCCGGCAATCAGCCAGCAATAACAGAATAGTCTGTTTACCCTGTTGTCAGCTGAACTCTTACCATCCTGTGGAGTCAAAGAGGCTAAAGGGGAGCCAGGGCTCAGTGATGGAGACCTCTCTTAAGGACAATATCTAGTTAAGCCAAAGTAACACGCCACACTGTAACTGCACAGATAGTACATGCGTTCAGTGGTTGACTCTGTATGGAGCACCTGTGTCGTGCATGGAGCGTGTTGAGGGCCAGTGGATTCGCAAGCCCAGCCTCACATGCTTTGCTGATGGCTCCCTCCTCATCCAGACTCTGCCTTCTATTTGATTAACTCAGACCGCAGCACTCTCCTCCACCTCCGCTGAAGCTGATTATGCCAAATTATTCCTTAAAACATCCATTAAACTTTATTTTAAAAATTAGGCTCAGGGGAGATGGCAAGTGGCTGCCCTTCTATCTTATTTTCTCATACTATGCGGTTGGCATGGGATGAGTCTGATATGTATCTAGATATATTGATAGTTTGTGTTCTGTGTGTCAGGATGTAATCGGGGTTTGGGTTTCATTTAAAGAGAAAAGTTAACTCCTCACAGAATAAATGCTTGGAAGGCGGTAGGAGAATTTTCTTATAAAATAGATATCTTTAGGTGCTGTTACATCCCTTCAACACTAACTTAGAGGCTGTGTGCTGATTCTAGAGTGTGTGGCTTTGATTCACCTTGTCATCCTGTTACTTTCAACTTGGTTGCACTCTTCCTAATACGAGCTGTGATCCTTTTGTGCACAATGCTCTCTCAATGCCAGGTGCAGGCAGAGACCTTTATATGCGTTTTCAGACGAAGATTTCATTTATAATTATTTTTGTGGACTATAACTGGGAATGTGAGAGCTACAGTCTTGAACTTGTGCCTTACTAGATGACGATAATTTACTTCAAATGCTTTTGAGTGGAACCCAAACACTACTTTTTTTCTGAAAGGCACCTAAATAATTATAACTTAAACGGACTTTTCTTAACATGTTTGGAAGACACAGCTATGCTCCATTTCTACTTTCCAGACAGTCTATTTGTTAATGGATGATAGCACACAATATGAGTTTTATTCCTTTCTAACATATTCTCCTGAACTCCTTCCTAAACAGAATCTTGGTCATATGCAGAGTTAGTTATCTAAAGTAGTGAAAAGATTCTACCCCAAAGCAAGTCATTATAAGCTGTAATGACAGGAAGGACCATGGGAGATGCCTCAGTGGGTAAGGTCACTTGCCACAAATGCTAATGACCTGGGTTCTATCCCCAAAATACACAAGTAAAGATCTGAACCCCTCAAGTTACCCTCTAATCTCCACACATATACTACTGTGTTGTGTGCACACACATACACACCCTGTCCCAAGCCACATGTCGTAAAGGAAACTGTGAAGAATCATGGAAAGGATATTACCGAACAACCCACCTTACAATGCTTAAAGGTGAGAATGAATGAGATTCGTACTTCTAACAACACCTGACCAACACTAATGAGCCTACAATTCACTTAGCACGTTCAACATCAGCAGTGTGTGCAGGCCAAACCCAGAGGAGCAAAGAAAAACCTCAATAAAGCCCACACAGAGTCTTCAGAGAACTGAAAAAAATAAATAAAAGAAGAGACAAAATAAATGTGTGCTGTTCAGTTGGTAGAGCAGACGCAGTGCTGGATGAATCGTTCAGGGCTGACAAGGGCCATGACCTTAAATGACAAACTCCTCTCCCATCCTGTCCTTACTCTTTTGTTCAGCATACTCTCTAACAGTTACCTTAGAAAGATCCTTTGAAATTGGTTGCTCATACAGTTTCGTGTAAGGCTTATATAAACCTACATTTTAGAAAATGTACTCAGCGAAATTTTTGTGTATCCTTTAAGAGACCACTTGGTGAACAGCAACTCTATCTCATCCCACAGTCCACTTCCAAAAGTTTTATTAATATGGTAGTTTACTGGATATTAAAACACTTATTAGATACTATGCTGCTATGTTGCTAAAATACTGCTTTTTAATCACATCAGTTGTGATGCACATTCTCAATACAGAGGATGTGAGAGTCTGAACTATGTACTTCTTGTTTTCCATTAAATAAGGTAAAGTAATGATAATAGAACCTTGTTTTTTAGCAAATGCTTGCCAGTCTTCTAGAGTGCATTATAGCCAATTGTTACCAAAGTTGTGAAAAACAAAACTCAATAAAAAATCCAGTATATGTATGTGTGTGTGTTTATGTGTATGTGTGTGTGTACATATATATAATGGTAAGCAGCACTTTATAAATAAAATATTAATTAGACATTATTTAAGTCAAACTTCTGTTCTTAAATTATAAAGTATTTTTTTCCCATTGGGTAACTGAACATTACACACACACTCACACAGTCATACACACATCCACACAGACACATACATATCATGCATTCACACTTATATACAACTTGCAAATTCCAAATATGTCTTCCTTAAATATATTTAAACACTATCACATATTCTAAATTGAATTTAAATCCAATGAACTAAAAATAGAACTTGTTCAATAAGCATCTATTGGTATGGAAGAAGAGGCCCTTGGATCTGTGGAGTCTCAACGCCCTAGTGTAGGGGAATGTGAGGGTGGGGAGGCAGGAGTGGGTGGTTGGTTGGAGGATCACCCTCATAGAAGCAGGGGGAGGGGACATGGGATAAGGGTTTTTGGGAGGGGGAACTAGGAAAGAGGACAACATTTGAACTGAATATAAAGAAAAATCCAATTAAAAATGTTTTTTAAAACATGAAGTCATAGAGACATACAAAGATCTGGGCAGACAGCCCCATCTATACATCCTCTAGCATGTGAGTGCTAGGACCTGAGTTTAATCCCCAGCATTTACATAAAAAACCTTGTGCAGGATCTTCCAGTAATCTCACCACTGGGAGGGTAGAGGCAGGAGATTCTTTGAGTTTTACTGTCCAGCAGTCAGTTGCATTGTTGAGGTCCATGCTCAGGGTAGGAACCATGTCTGTCTCAAGAAGAAGGTAGAGAACAATTGAAGAAGACACCTGACCTTACTTAACCTTGGTCATCACACACCTGTGCACCTGTACATACGAATACACACATGCATGCACTTGCACACAAATGAACCCACACACACATGCACAGCATTTAGCAAATAAATTTTAAAATAATGAATTAATAATTTTAAAAATAATTGCTTTTCATTCCTCGTCAAGCCGTGCTTCTTCCTCTCCCGGTAATCCCTAACAGGGTCAAATTTGTAATTATTAGCATAGTGATGAGTCTCTAGTTGCGCCAATGAAGGGTGCATTTAAAAACCCAGAGAACCATACTAAGAAATTTAAATGAGTACAATCACATGGAGTGTTTCCTTACAATGTAACCATTAAAATACCAATCAGGGATTAAGGAAACATGGGCTGATGGAACAGATGGTAACTCTCTAACTCTTGCCCTGATCTCTTAAAGGCTAGAGAGAATGCATATAGAGAAAAAGTTATTTTAAAAAGATAGCTAAGATAGATGGGATTTTAAAGCATTTGTAAGAAGTGAAAATGTGATGAATTGTGTCTTATACACAGTGTTTGGCAAGTCTTCTACATTACTTAAAACTACAATAAATTTTTTTCTTTTAAAGCTCATTTTTCAATATATTAGTCACAAAACTGAAACAATAATTAGAGGATTGGGTGAGTAGGTTTGGATTTCTTACAGCTTAGAAATGTGAGCACGTTGTAGACATTCCTTAGATACTTTATAAGGCAGCCAAAAGATGGAGGCAAGGCAGAGTGTTCTATGCATTCACAGAAGAGTGTTTGATACATTCAGAGAAGAGTAATACACTCAAGCCAGGTGATGGTGGGCATGCCTTTAATCCCAGCACTTGGGAGGCAGAGGCAGGTGAGTTCTGGGCCAGCCTGGTCTACAGAGTGAGTTCCAGGACAGCCAGAGAAACCCTGTCTCGAAAAAAAAAAAAAAAAAAAAAAAAAAGAGTAATACATTCGAAGAATGACTGTTCATAGAAACAGTAAGAAGCACCATTCATTTGATCTGTGCTCTTCATTGTTTCTGTTGTTTGGAAAGGGTTTATGTTTACTTTTCCTGTTTCTCAGCCTGTCTTCTTTGTGTCTTCCTTTCATGTGTGCTTCCTTCCTTCCTTCCTTCCTTCCTTCCTTCCTTCCTTCCTTCTTTTCTTCTTTGCTTCCTTCCTTCTTTCCTTCTTTATTTTCAGTCTGTGAATAAATTTTCTCTGTTTTGTTTCCAAGTCAATTTCCAATCCCATTTTCCCAATTTTCTCCTGAATGGTCTCTAGGTCATTTTTATTAATTTAGCTCATAATTTTTTTTCATTTTAATCACTCCTTTTATTATATTCTTTTTTATTATTAGATATTTTCTTTATTTACATGTCATATGATTTCTCCTTTCCCAGTTTCTCCTCTAAAAACAAACAAACAAACAAAAACAACAAGAATAAATCCCTGTTGCTTCCCCCCTCCCCATGCCTGCCACCCCACCCTCTCCCACTTATTGGCCCTGGCATTCCTCCACACTGGGGCACAGCCTTCACAGGGCCAAGAGCCTCTCCTCCCATTGATGATCGACTTTGCAATCCTCTACTATACACATGCTGCCAGAACAATCAGTCCCACCATGTATAGTCCTTGGTTGGTGGTTGAGTCCCTGGGAGCTCTGAGGATACTAGTTAGTTCATATTGTTGTTTGTCCTAAGGGGCTGCAAACCCTTCAGCTCCTTTGGTCCTTTCTCTAACTCCTTCATTGGGGACCCCACTCGGTTCAATGGATGGCTGTGAGCCTCTACATCTGTACTAGTCCAGTACTGTCAGAACCTCTCAGGAGACAGCTATATCAGGCTGGCTTGTCTTTCCTTCAGGCTCTGCTCCATAGTTAGTCTCTGCAGCTCCTTCCATGGGTACTTTGTTCCCCCTTTTAAGTAGGAATGAAATGTATGGGAAGATCTCCCATGCTCATAGATTGGCAGGATTAATATAGTAAAAGTGGCCATCTTACTGAAAGCAATCTACAGATTCAATAAATTTTAATAGAGTCCCCCCAAATAGATTCATATTCTTTCTACATCAAACGAGTATTACTCCCTCCTTCCCTCCCTTTCTTTATCCCTTCCTCTTCCTCCCTCCCTCTTCCTCCCTGCATTCTCCCTTCTTCCTCCCTTCCTTTCTTCTGTTCATTCTGCCCTTCATGCCTGCTTTCTTTGTTTCCCCTGCCATATTTTGACTCTTTGCTTTCCTTTCAATAATGAGTTATAACATAGGACAGTTTCAGAAAGAACAAGGTCTCCATCATTGGACTGTACCCCAAACCTCTTTCTCTTTGTGTTTGGAACAGGATGCTAGCAAGCTCCTGCCTCATATTCCAAAATAGATGGAACTGTAGATCTGTTTCTATCCAGCCTGGAACTCTTCCCTTCCCTTTCTCACCTCTTTTCTCTTTGCTCCTCCCCTTCCCTCCCTTCCTTTCTCTCCCCTCCTGCTTTTCCCTTCCCCTCCCCTCCATTCCTACCATTCCCTAGCCTTCCATCTTTCCCCCTCTCTCCCCTTTTACCTTTTGTTCACTACCTCCCTGCCTTCCCCTCCTTTTTTCTCCTCTTCCCTCTTTTTCTCTCCTTTCCTCTCCTGTCTTTCTGTTTCTGGATGCCCAGTCTCTTGATCCTTGCTCTTGGCTTTCTGTTCAGCCTCCTCTCCTTACCTTCCTCCTATCTATATTTGGTTCTTTCATTCACAGAATCTTCCCAGAATTACCTCATAGCTCTTACTTCTTTGATTGACTCCTACTGGAATGAATGAACTATAACCAAATAACTTATATTAATAGATTACTTTGGCCATCTACATTTTTTCTGTGACATGTTTCCTATTTCCTGTGTGACATTGTTCTTACCATTTAATCTGTCACTACAAATCATCTTCATAAATAAAAATTCTCAATACATTGTCCTTGCTTGAAAATTAGGGTCCTTGTTCTTTTATTAGGAAAGGCAATCATTTTTCCTATTATTCCAGCCTTTATGCAGAAATATCACAATTTCTGGCATCAACATTTCTTCTCCCCTCCCCTTCTCTCTGCTCCCTTCTTCCTCCCTTCTCATCTCCTCTCCTCTCCTCACCTTTTCTCTCCCCTGTTCTTTTCTCTTCTCCTATTCTCTCTTTGCCATCTGTGGATGATTACTTTCTTTGAATTTCAGCATAAATTTTCCTGTAGGATGTACATGAGTTTTTCTAAGGTTTTCCTGACTCTAACAGTCAGTTGGCATCTTTATTTCACACATTACTCTCATATCATACTCAGCATACTAGAAACCCATACTTTTCATATTTATAATATAATGTGGACGTACAAGTATCTGAGTCTCTATACACTTTCCTCTCCTCTTCCCTCTCTTACACAGAGCTGCACATGTCTTAAGTAATGGAGCCTGGGTAGGGATCTGGTGTGTTATGGCTTAGGACATGACATGCTGAGATGAGAGGGATGATGAATGGCACATGGGCTATCTTTCTGAAAAGCTTTTATCAGCAACCATAAGACTTGTCGAGATGATTATATTACATAACAAAAAAAAAAATCAAGCAAATGAGAATGATGACCAGAGCATGATGGAAGGTAGAGAAAAAAAATGAAATCTAGAACAACTCCCTTGTTTCTAAATTTACCACATATTGATTCCCAACAAGAGATAAATAGTGAAAAGGGATGAGTGAGTTAAAACATTCTCATTAAGCTAATCTCTGTGCACTTAAATACATATTTTTCTCAGGTAACTTTTACATAAGGTGGAAAGTTTCATCATCTGGTCTAGATGCTGACTTTTTATTTTTATAAAGCAGAGAGGGTCAGAGGGTATTTTCAGCTTGTCCTGCCTGTTCAACTTTGTCTTGTGGTGCGAAAGCAGCCGTATAAGACAGAAAATAAAATATCATTTACAAAATGAGTTTCAAACCAGATCCAACTAGCAGCCATATCTCTAATATCCAGTGAAGACATTTGTGGTCTTTGGTACCTAAGAGAATGTTTGCAGAGTTGAAGAGACTGTTGAGAGAGAAATCTGTGTTGGGCTTTAGTATAGTTGGACCAGAGTAGTTAGACTTCATGGAGAGATGGAAATGGTGAGAGATGTCAGAGGTAATAGAAAACAGGAATCAGAGTTGTCATGGAAATAAAGACGTGGAGATTTTCAATAAAACTACGTTAATGCATCAGAATGTGTTAGTAAACACAGACACTTTTTTTTTGTAAAGAAAAGGTCTCAGACTAGATTTTGTAACAAGACAGTCATTAGTGACCTGAGAATGAGACATTTCAATAGAATGATAGAATGTGGTGGCAGATGTCATCATGCAGGATGCTGAGAGGTCAACACAAGCATGAAAGTGACATCAACAGATGTTAATTATTCTACTCGGAAATTTGGCTCAAGGAGAAGATTGATAGCTTAGTTCAAGGGAAGAACTTTCTGGGGGTACCAGCCTTGCATTGATTTGCCTTTGACCTTCTGTATAGAGTTATGAAGGCAATGAAATTTTATTAATAATTATATTGTGGCTACAATTAAACACTTTGCATTTTGTAATTAAGATTCATCTTACTTGTCATTCTGGCAAATTGAATGTTTTATAGGCTTTAGGATACAGGTTAAGACATACACAAGTAAGCCTACTGACCGCAGACATCTCTTTCCTGCTCATCCCAGTCTTATCAGTGTAGTCATGCACAACTTATTTAGCTTCTTAAACCAGCCCTTTCCTATTTTCTGGAACTAACATGTCTTCTTTATTCAATGAAGAACTGAGCATGATATGCTCATCCCTGTTCACTTGCTTCTGATTTCTATGTTTTTTTATTTTTATTTTTTAACTTGCATTAAGCTATGACATAAGTGCTATTCCAGTGCTGCCAAGCTCAAAAAAATTTGGTTCTTGAATAGAGGACTATACACACCTACAGGAGCTGGGACATGGGCTTCTAATCAATATAAGCATTACTATGTATGAGAATAATTGCAACAGTACTGATTTTAAAAAAGACTTGAGTATTGAAACAATCTGGAAAATTAATTGAATACTTAATCTTCAAAACAAAATTCTGAATTAAGAGTTCTCGATACCCGGTTATTCTGCCTTGTCCAATTATGAATCAAATGTGGTAGAAGGTGGAAGTGTGGTGCCAACGCTTAACTATGCACCTATCTCTTTGACAGTTCTCATGTAACATCATACACATAGAGAGAAAGAGAGTTTTGTTGTATATATTTAAAAAAAAGTGTGTTGGTTGGCTCAGAATCATGGAGGCTAGCATATCATGGATAGTTGTCAACATCTATACAGTCTTTAATGGCATCATGTGGTGCACCGAGTAAAAGAAAGGTAAAGAGGAGGAAAATGCGGCAGAGCAGCCATTCAAGGACTAGCCCATTCGGTCACAGTTAACCTGTTTTCTACACTGAGATCCTAACTTAAACTTCCCAATTTAGAAGCAAAATTTTAACAGGACTTTGAGAGAAGGCCATCTGCACCTAAAAGTAGGAGCCTATTTAGTAGAATTTTATATGAACAAAAATAATAGAATCTACATATAAACCATATATTACACACACATGTATATATACAGTCATACACATGATCACTCACATAGCCACATGTGATCACTTCCACACAAACCTTATTCACAAACAGTTGGCTCATTCTATTCATAGGATTCTCCCTCAAATTCAACCAACCCTAGACAGAAAATATTAGATAAAACAATTTACTTCTGAGATGAAGGGGTAGGGACTTTTTCTCTTGTCCTTATTTATTGAAAACAGTGAAACGACTATTTCTGTAGTAGTCACATTATTTGCACTTTATAAATAGTCTAGAGGTTACTTAAGTTATATAAGATGACATGTGTATTTTATCACACATACTACTCCATACTTGACTTAAACATCTTTGAAATTTAGTGCCTGTTGGAAATCTTGGAACACATATTCTATGATACAGAAAATAAATGTGTATATGTTTGTAAATGTATGTACATCTTTATGTTCATCTATTCTTATGAATTTGTGTGTGTATATGTTTATACACATTTGTGTCCTATAATTATGTATATCTGCTTCTTTGTGTGCATGCACACATGTGTATGTATGTGTATATATGTGACTGTTCACGTGTGTGTGTTCCATTCAGTACAATCATGTGAACTAAATTTATTATTAATATGTTGACATGAAGCAATTAATAGCTGAGTGCTGAAGAGTCCTGACTGATAGTTTCAAGAGCAACTCTTCCAGAATCTACATACATCATTTGAGAAAGATTCAGTTATTACTTACAGAAGATACTCAGTGAAATTTAATAGATGGAATGAGATGACAACATCTGTATGCTTCAGTGACGTGTGAGGCGATTAGTAGGATTAAAACATGGACCACGCCATTGCAGTGACTGCACAAGCACGGACTGAAAGAGCAAATGCGGACCACGGCAGAGGCTGCTTCTTTCATCACTTACTGATTAGAGAAGTGTTGAATAGTCCCTTGTGTGAATGGAGAAAACTGATAAACTTTTATTGAATGATAGACCCAAGGGGGTTTTACTCTCGGTGCTTCATTATAGAGATGGCACTGGCTCAAGGTGACATGGCCAGAGAACACTGGGGCTAGGATTCAAATGAGGAAGATGGCCCCAGAACCTTACTTACCTCCTAATAACTAAGATGGTTGATAACACAGCAAGAGGAAAATAATTTGGGGTGGGTGCAGCCAGTTGTCATGGAAAAGTCACTAATTCATTAGGAAAGAGAATCCAAAGTTTCTTACATTTCTTTCATAATTAAATAGGATACTGTCTCTTACTGTAATAGAAGTTGAAATGGCATCCCTCATGAACCCTTCTCAGTATTTCTTGAATAGATGTTAGAGTAGCAAAAGGTTTCTGTTTTCTCAGTCAGAGACATAGTATGAACCTTTTTGCCGAGCATGTATCATCCACAGGTTGTTATAACCCATGTGGGCAGATTGGAAAGCTGTGGCTTCTTAGACTCCAGAATAAATGTTTTCTACTGCAGACTGATATAATTTGTGGTAAAAGAGGCCACACCACAACCTCCCCCAAACAGGTTTCAGCCTCCACATTCAAACACCCCCAACCCAACACTCCCATATTCCAGCTCCCACACCCATAACCCCCAGGCCCCACACTCCTGCACCCTAGCCTCATATTATACACCCTAGTCCCCATATTCACATACCCTAGTCCCTACACCCGTGCATCCGAGTCCTCCCCACAAGCATTTCAGTCCTAACACATACAGACCCCAGTCCATCCAACCACATATATCAGCTACCATGCTTGCACACCCACTGCCCAACTTATCCATAATTATCAAGTATCAGTTCTTCCCTTTCTGTGAAAAGTTTTAATTTTTAAATTGTGCTCTTGTGGACCCAGAGGAGAGCGGAAATGTTGAAAGGACACTGCAAGCATGAGGGCTGAAGATTGAGAAAGAACAGACCAAGGGTCAATAATTGTCTTGGGAAGAGGGGAGTGTGGAGTCCTGTCTTGCTGAGGCTGAAAGCTATATTGCTAGACCTTACCTGCTGTTTCTTGTTTCTAGAAGCACATAGGGGTGGATGGTGTTTAATGTGTTCCCTTAGCTTTTGGTCTTTCCTGTCTATCAGGACACAGCACACAAATCAACCACAGGATGCCCTGTTGAAGTTTCCTCCAGATGACAGGCTCATGGCTACAGTTAATTAAATTCACCAGCTTTTTAATTTTTTTAAGGGATACCCTTATTAATGAACCTGTGCATAGCTTTCATATAATGGGACTCCTGTAAATAACGCCTTCGTTGTTCTGAATACCACCATTCTAGACCACCTTTCCTCTTGCCATTCAAAGAACTAGATGGTACGTAAGCCCAATCACTATCACTCAGAGTATTATGGGGTGAAATTTAGTTAACAAAAATATCAACAGAACATAAAATTAGCATTAGGCAAGCAGCCAGTCAATGATATTGAGAACTCCTGGGGTATCTCCCTCTTTAAACATCATACTTACCTCGTTTATGTCATTGATAATGTTGAAAGTAATCCTCATTATCTCAACAGACATCGAAAGGGCTTCCTGCTTCCTGGGGTGTACATATCTCCCAACTTTCTTTCCAAGTCTTCTGCTGAGCCAGTGATGATGATGCCCGTCTCAGAGAGACCTGAGGTATGCAGATGGGCTACCCAGAGGGCTTACACATCTCTGGCCTCTTCTGCCATGAAATAAAGTGAGCACATAGTAGAGGTGTCTGTGACTCTGACCCTTCCTTCCCTGCCTGCCCTCCTTTTTTATTTCCCTCTTGCCTTCTCCCCCTTTTTTCTTTTTAATATTTTTCATTTTTTTCTGCTTTGCTTTTTTAAACTACCTTATAGAAGTTTTCATTATGTAGGAAGGAATAGTATACTACAAAAGCCCTTCTCTGCATGGGGATCTAAATCTAGTAACATGTACCGTGTCCCTGTCCCTATGATGTAGTATTTACTTACTTTTTACTCTTGACTCCACCCAGTTTGCATCTTGAGACCCAGTAGCCCAGGGGACATGTAGCAGTGAAGGATCTGAAGGGTCTTACAGAATATATTACAACTCACAATGCCAACATTTCCTTGGATACTGTGTTTCTTTAACAACAACAATAACCAAAAAAAAAAAAAATAGATTAATCCCTTTACATTCTGCTTTTCTAATTCCTATAAGACTGCAGGGATGACTTGTTTTAAAAGCTCGACAAGAAAAGATGAAAAACTTTCCATGAAAAATGTGGGAGAGACCAGAAATGGAATGGTCCTTCTGGTGGTCATGCTAGAGAGAAGTGAAAATCAATAAGAACTTTGTGGAGAACAAAGGAAATCTCTTCATCATGACAAGTACAAAATTAAAGCAAATGACAATGTGAGGGTATTTTGTATATTGATTTTACAACCCACATCTCAGACTTTATATGTAAAAACCATAAAATTGAAAACAATGAAACAAATGTTTATATCAACCTTAAATAAAATGTGCGATTATATAGTAAATCCTCATGGAGTAATATAAAACAATAAAAACATGAATGGGAAACAGATATTATGAAATAACTGTTACAATGTCGGCAAAAGAATTTGTAGCCTCTCAAACTCTAAAATTGGAATCATAAATGCTCTTAAATTCAAGATCACCATTTATTTTATTTCTTCCTTTGCTTCCTTCTGCAAGGTGTCCTACAGTGTAGCTCGATGTTGGCCTTGATTAGAGACACTACTTCTTTGCCTTTCTGAGTGCTGTGACTGAAGATATAAGACACACACACACACACACACACACACACACACATACACACATACACACACACACACACACACACACACACACACACACACCATTTCTTAAACTAGGAATACTAAACTGGTAGATTCTATGCAAAACATCCTAAAATCTAAAACACAGAACATAAAATTAGCATTAGGCAAGCAGCCAGTCAACGATATTGAGAACTCCTGGGGTATCTCCCTCTTTTGTGTGTAATCTAACTCACATCTGAGAGTTTGGGTTGCCATTTCTTCGGCCTGAGGTGGTCAAACCGTATTGGAACTCCTTTGTTTGACCCTGGTACCCATAAAGCCCTACAAGACCCTAGCTATTTTCAGTCAGTTCCCAACCTTGTGCCAGTCCTGCATAACTAACTCCTAGAGCTTCATCGTATGGTTCCCAACTTCAAGCTTAGGTGACCCCAGTGCATTACTAAGGTGACTCCTCCCTGCTACTAAGAAATTAGGAGATCTTTTTCTCCCCAGTTCCCAACTAAATCTTAATTGAAGAAAGATTAACTAAAGGGGATTAAAGGATACTCATAGATACTCTTAGATTTTATGACAGGAAAAGCTGTGTAGTACTGAATGCAGGAGCGAGGAACATTTTGAGAATGAGGCTGCAGGCAAAGATGTAGAAGTATATAGTGATTGGAAAAAAAATAAAAGGTAAGAAAAGTATCAGAGAACTGAGGTTTCAGAATCTGGGATGAAGTATTGTACCTCTACATCTTGGTATTTTGATACTTAAAAATGGCTCATTATTTGTCAACACTAATAACTATTAGACAGAGACAGACAGGGAGGTATAGAGACAGCAGATGGGAGAGGGAGAGAGAAAGAGAGACTGAGAAACAGAGAGACAGAGAGATAGGCAAAAAGAGACAGAGACAGACAGAGACAGACAGAGACGTGGAAACAGGTTAGTTGGCATTCGTATTCCTGGAGAAACCTATAAAGTGCACTGTTCTCACAGGAATTGAATCTGTTGTACTGTGGGTAATTTTAGAATTCAAAGGTGCCAGAGTTCCTAACTCTGTGTGGATGGAACTGAAGGACATTAACCTTTTCACTCGCTCTAACAAAGACAAGTGAAGACAAGGTGCACCATGACTGCTCCTCGACTGGACTTTGCGTCTTGCCCCAGGCCCTCGGCACTCAACAATTACCCCACACTTCAGAACTAATTTTCTACATGTTTTCTTACACTGTTTTGCTACTAATCCTGCAGTACCACAATCCCATTAACTCATTTTTCTAACAAAAGGAGCTTTTTTGTGTGTGAAGACATTAGACAATATAATTATTCAGTAAGAGAGTATTGAGCAAGTCTTAGTAGAGTTTTGTAAACAATATTGGCCTTCATCTAAAGTCCATGTGGTTTTTGTTTAGCTTTATTTTTCCTCTTTGGCTTTCTAAATATGACACTGTGTACTATATAAAGCAGAAATAGTGGTTATTTTCTCCTAGTCCCGACTTTCTAGTGTTCAGATCTGTTGGTTTTCAGTGGATGCAAGAGTGACAGAAGAATATAATTGGAATATAGAAGTTGACATTTAGTAGTAAGAATCCTGTTGAATAACTATTTCTTTAACTTACTTTAAGAATTAAATATATATATTAACATGTCAATGTATATTTTTAAGTATAAAATGTGAATTAGAATAAATAGCCAAACAGCTGGTACCAATAAGAGACTGTGTTGTATGCTTAAATATATCTCATGATTTTGAAGTAACACATCATTTGATCACTAAAAAAAAAAATAAATAAAAAGAAAACCTTCATTTAAGTTAGCATATAGTGAGGATTTCTCTTGATATTAGTAAGGACTACTCACTAATTGAAGCTAATTAAAGAAAATAACACATACACACAAGTTGAGAAAATACAGATGTTATTTTCTCTTGACTATAAGTTTAATAGCAGGTAACATGACACTTCTATAAAAAGTAACAAACCCATAAAATGATTGAGTGTCCAAATTCTCCTTAAAGGGCTCAACAATTGTTTTCAGTTGATAGCATTAAGCAGAGACATTGTATATTTTTTTCCACATACAGAAAGACAGTTAACATAGGGAAAAGGTTGATAATTGGATGCATTCAAAGAGAGAACAAATCTGATAAATAACATGTAAGCGTTCTCAAATATTTGAATTATTATCATATAAAAGGTGCCATTTCCTTTCTTCTCACAAATGCACCTGATGAATCTGAATTCAGAAAGCATCTGAGCCATAAAATGTTTCACTTTTATTTGTGATTTTTATTTTTAGGTAAATTTTTAAAATTATTTTTATGCTTACATCATTAATTTCATATGTTTAAGAGTTAAAATGAATAAATTATTTAAACAATTATATTGTAAATGATGGATTCATATACAAAGGTGTTTTCAGGGATACAGTACTCCTATGGGATATCTCAAAGTCCCCAGTGACTGAATGGCAATACTCAGAGCTGATGTATGGGCTGTCAATACATAAGGGGCTCTCAGTACACAAGGCTCAGGGAATTTGGGGATGACTGGGTAGAGTGAATATAGGAGGCAGCAGGTAAGAAGAAGGGATGAAATGCTGCTGACTTCTGCATATGGTATGGCTCTTTCAAGGGTCAGCTCATCTGCTTGGTGTACCCAGTAAGACCCACATAGCAGGAAGCCAGTCAGCATCCCTGCATATACAGGAAGAGCCTGGAGGCTCTGTGTCATCAGTGGAACTGTTGTTTGCCAATGGTTTCTGCAAGAAGGAGAATCACTATTCTCTGTAGACTGTGACCATTGGTAGGATACTTGTGACACAGCAGATGGTCACACACTCATGTGCATATGAATATCACTAACTGGCCACACAGTATTATTAATAAAAAATAAAATAAAAGGCCAAGATTTGAAGCTAGGAAGAAAACTGGGGTGAGGAGAAGGGGTACTAGAGAGAGTTGAAAAAAAGGTAGTGGTGGATAGATTTGTTAAACTTACATTGTTTAAATGTATAAAACTTTCAAACAATAAAAAGGGACTCCTGAGAACTACCAGAAAGTAAGCCACCAACCGCAGAGCATACATGGGCTCGTCTATGGCCCCTGGCACATATGTAGCAGAGAACTACCTTGTCTGGCTTCAGTGGGAAAGGATGTGCTTAATCCAGTAGAGACTTGAGGCTCCAAGGAAGGGGGATGTGGGGAGGGATGGAGAATGTGGGGAAGGATAAAAGGTGGTGGGTGAAGGGAGAAGAGAAGGGTGAAAAACTCTTGGAGGGGGGAGACTAGGAATGGGAGAGCAGCATTTGAAATGTAAATAAATAAATAAATAATGCAGGTAACCGTTAAATGGAGTGTTAAATTGTTCTACCATCAGAATAAAATTCTTTGGTTTAGTTTAATGAATGACATGCAGAAATTCAAATCTGATCATACTAATGTTGGACAATATAGATTACAGAAGCCTCTTCCTCCCCTCACAGTTGCACACAGCTCCTTTCTGAGGCTGTCATTCACTGGCCCTCAAAGCTTATCCATACGCTCAGGTTATCTCATCTTAGCAAAAACCAAATTTCTTCAATAATTCTACTACCATAATCCTATAATTCTATAGATATTCTTTTTCATCACTTTTGAATTCCAAAGGGAAATTTTAAGATTTATCCCATGAAAAGTTAACTCCTTCCCCTATTTTGCTTTTACAGCATCTTCTATGACCATTGTGAAAGCTTTATGTGTAATGGTAATTATTTTTAACCACTGCCTTGCCTTATTATGGCACTGATTACTCCACCGAGGTCAAAACTTTATTTGTCTCTTTTTTCTCTCTCCAGTTGACAGTTTGTTAAATGTCGTAGTTGTGTAGAAGAGGCTGGCTCTCCATGGAATCCCCTGGGCCTAGCTTAGACCACGAAGTATTACTGTGTTCTTTGATTAATTTTCTCAGAGAAGGATCGACCTATGAATTATTTCATACATCACCTCAGCCCTGTCATCCAACAACTAAGCAAGACTTGTTCCGAAGAGGAATATGAAAATGAATATTGTAATTTATATTGGGTGTCTACATTCTTTATTAGGAAGCTTATGGAACCTGAGTTGATTCTCTTCATACCTGGTAATACCACCACTCCCACAAAAAGTCCCAACATTCTCTTTGTTGTGAGTAGCTGTCTATTGCTCACAAAAAAAAGCTGCAATATCAATCCTGGCAGCCCTCTTGGCTCCCACAAAATGTCCTGTTTTGGTTTTATTAACTCATGTTATTATTCATCCTCCTTTCACGGCAGCTCATCTTTCTCTACCATCTAAATTGGATATCTAGAGCTTACTTTTTATCTGGTTTTATTTGCATTGCGACCCATTTGTTTAGACCCTGACTTGAAAACACCATTGTTGGAATCAGTTCACCTTTTTTAAAAAAATATTTTAAAAGATTGAACATGCACATATAGAAAGATTGACTTTTGTGTGTATGTGTGTGTGTGTGTGTATGTGTGTTGGGTTGGCTATGCAAAGCTGAGTACCTGAGAAGAACAGAGGCACATAACCCCATGCCTTTGGATCTGGAGTTACCAGCATTTGTGAGTCACAGGATTTAGATACTGCAATTGAACCCTAGTTCTCTAGATGAACAGGGTGTACTCTTAAGCTTTGAACCCTCTTTCTAGAACCTGTTAGCCCTTCATTCCCACAATGACATTCATACACGAAGTACACCCCCAGAAGAAATAAAACTTAAATCATATAGAAGCAATTTTAATATTTTCCATTGAAGTACATTTATTATTGATTTTTTCACTTAGTTTGTGTGTATATATTCACATGCAGCTGCAATGTGCTTTCACATACACCACTGTTGTATCTACAGATTAATCCTATAGAAGAAGGATCCTTCTCTCCTGCATCGAAGTAGCTCATCTCCCACTGAAAGTTTCAACAGTCCAGTCTTTGTTGCTATATGTGTGCATGTGCTCATGACTGACCACTTGGTATTGAAAACCTATCAGAATATTCTCCCAGTAGCCATTGATTGCCACATCTATTCATCCAAGAGTGGGACCTTGTAACGTTTTGCACATTCACATTGGCATGCCACCTGGTATTGCCATCATGCAAGTCTTCTTTAAGCAACCATACTGTTGATGTTACTCATCTTAAACACAAGATACTATTGGATAGCAGATGTCCTGACCCTCTGCATCTTACAAGCTTTGCACATCTTTCCATCCCCCTGTATCATCTTCCCTGAATCCTAGGCATAAGGATTCTTTGGATGTTGACCATTTGGCAGATCTCTAAAGATCATTTTTAACTAGAACTTGTTAACTTTACTCAGTGATGATTGCCACTAATGATCTGTAAGACATGAGATTGGTTGTCTCATAATGAAATCGCTATCAGACATTCTAGTACAGCCAGGTAAGTATCAACATTTATATACATACATATTTGTTATAATAGTAAATTCAATATAACTCAAAAAGGGTAAATTTAATTTCTCTTCCTTTTTCATTAAGGACTATTACTTGAAAAATAATGTTTCATTATCACATTTCCATACATGTATGCAACGTACTTCAAGTATTTCTACCTTAATTACTCTAAGTGGCTAAAATTTAAATGTTTATTATTTACAGTTACATATTTTCCATCCCGATGATTATTATACATTATATGCATATACATCCATATTTCTTAGAATGGGGACAACTGAGAGCAAGGAAAAACCTTAAAGTTTAACTTTATGAGAAAGTAAAATCACTAACATTTACATTACCTTAAGGACATAAGTATTTCCCCTGAGTGTTGTGTTGAATGCATATAATCGTAGCACTTAAGAGAGACAAGAGACTCAGGAGCTCAAGGCCATCTTTGACTACATAGTGTTCAAGGCTAGACGAGGTTATAGGAGACCCTGTATAAAAAGAAAGAAAGAACCAAAGACAAAAATCCCCAGGTATTTGACTCTTCTATGTTTTTTCCCCATTATTGAGATCCCAGCGTCATCAACCATTGAGAAGAAATCAGCTGATTATTAGAGCAGCCCTTCATGACAAGAATGAAAGTGACGCAAATCCCAGAACTGGGTCTCTGCTTGGTGAGGGGCCTTCAAAAACAGACCTTTAAAAACCTGGTTTTCCTTGGGAATGATCTCTTTCTTAGAGACAGCCCACTGGGAATTAGTTCTTCTCTGGATGATCCAAGTAAAACCCGTATTTTGAAGATCTTGTGGATTCTGAAGGAAGAGAGCATTTGTCACTCAGACTTGCTCAACTTTTGAATTTTACCTAAAAGCCTCTGAAAGTTCTGAATACTTTTCATTTCCCTCCCTGACAAGGTTCTATGTGGAATTAATGCAATAATGTTCTAGATTGCATTGAGGTACTTGCAGAAAGAAGTTAAGCATAGAAAAATGTCTTTGTTATGATAAACTATGTAAAATGGAACATGAAATAGGGTGTGTAATGTAATTCATTTTGACAAGAGATTGGTATTTGATTCTTTGTTCGTAAAGTTATATGTTCATGGGACTACCTCATAAAGAACGTTTTGTATTTAATTACTTAATATTCTAAAACAAAGAAGTTATTCACTGAAATGATTTTAAAACAAGGTCAGTCTATTTTGTTAACAGATTTCAGCACACTGAAAGTTTGGATTAAGTAAGACTAATCCTAAAGTATTTAGTCAGTGGCCAGGTTTTATAAATAAAACTTTATTGAAAAAGAGGGACACCCATGTGCTATTATACTCTCTATAGTTGTTTAAATAACACATGATGTGTACTTGTGACATATGACAATGTTGAGTCTATTTCTAGCTATGTAGAAGCAAATTTTCCAGAACTGTGGTTTAGAACAGGGTTTTTAAATTGAGTGTTCTTGTTTGTGGAGTTGTTATATTGGGGTTTGGTTTTGTTTTTGAGAAAGAAGTTAAGTTTGAGTGGGGAGGTAAGGAGAGAATATCTGGATGGACTTGGGGGAGGGGAAGAATATAATCAAAATATTTTTTATATTTAAAATTGTTTTAAATAATAAGAAAAGTTTTAAGATGTATATTTAAACAAGGATCATGACCCAGGAAACAAACTCCATACACAGCAAGAATTCAGAGTGGGGGAGCTAGGATCTACAAATGAAGAGCAAAGCCACTACCCTGTGCTGGGGGAACACCATATTTAACCATCCTTCCCTGGATACAGAGATGAGTAATGTGAAAATCATTTCATCCATACTAACGTGTAAAGTAATTTTACACTCAGAAGTCCATGTCTTGAAATATAAAGAATACAGAGCACTTAATATACAAAAATAGAAAAACACTCCAGATTCATAGATTGGAAGTCAGTATTTTATAGTAGAAACGTTCTTCAAGTTAATGTGTAGATTTGCTAGACTTTTTTCAGAAATTGACAAATGATATCTGTATTAGTTATTATTTTATTCCTGTGATAGGACACCATAATCAAGGCAACTTATAAAAGTAGGCTTACAGGTTCAGAGGGTTAGTTCATAATTGCCATGACACTGAGCATTGTGGCAGGGAGACATGGTATTTGTCAAGTAGCCAAGAGTTTACATCAGATTAGGATGTTGTAGGCAGAGACAGAGAGAGAGACAGAGATAGAGACTTAGAGACAGAGAGGCTCACCCTGGTTTAGACACTTTGGGCTTATTATTAATATGTAAATTCTAAGAGACTCTGATAAACATCGTTAACAATAAGAATAATGTGGCAAAGGTCGTATTTCAAAATGTTCCACAAAGATTCAGTGTCCAAGCAGTGTGATACTGTTGTGGCAGCGATATAGATCAATATAACAGGAATAGACCCTCTATTGCAGTCAGCTGAGTTTTAGTAAGTGTACTAGATGGATTCTATGAGAAAATAATCTTTATAAAAATGATACTTGGATGACTGGATAGCTTCATCAGAAGGATTACATTTGACACCTGTACATATAAAATTAAATAAAAAAAACACACACATGTCAAAGACTGTTATGTGAAAGATCAAGCTATCATTTGGGGAAGAAAAATCTTGCCATGTTATATTAATCTCATATTTGACATGTATTAGATATGACACTAGAGGCCTAACAATTAAAAATCCGGATAAATCAGAGTCATCAAAAGCAGTGTTTGAGTTGAGCAATCCACTGCCTGGGAGACACCAGCGTTGAACTCTGTAGCCAAGAATGACACTAAACTTTAATCCACCTGCCTCCAGTTACTAGTACTGAATATATAGGTGTGCATCCCAACACTCAGTTTTCACTGGCTCAGAGTTTCACAGGTTTCATTCTATGATGATGTGGTCCCATTACTTTCACGTTGGCATGGCAGAACATCATGATAAGGAATATCTGGTGGACTAGAACTTTCTTGGGGACGTGGGTACCAAGAATAAGAGGAAGAAGAATCTAATAACTTCAGCATAAAGTGGGTTTTGTTTGTTTGTTTGTTGTTTTAGGTTTGTTTTGCTTTGCTTTGTTTTGGTTGTGTTTTTGTATTTCTGCACCTAGCAACAAGCAGTTTCTGTTCTTTGTGCCACTTTGTCACCCATAGCAAGGGTTCATTTCTCTGAAAGGTGGGGCATTTCCCCACTAATGACATAGGTTTCTTCATATCCACAACAACATAAAAAAGAGAAGGCTGGTAAGCTCACCCTTACCTAAGCCAATCATCAACTCAATTACTTCTCTACTCATGGACAGATACAGAGACACATCACTGCAATTTAAAAAGCATATAGACAACCTTTGACAAATAGGAAAAGTTGAACAATAGGACCAAAAGCAAGAGGCAATCACTGGGCTGAATACTCTAAACCCAAATACAATCTCCAAGGAGTGACTGAAATATTGCCAATAAACATTTCCTTTTACTTTGTGCTGAATTGTTTCCCTGATGGAGAAAAAAATGCCCACCTACTAGAGTTGCTTGTCAATATCATTATGGTGTGTGTATGATAAGAGGCAGAGGAGGGCAGAATAGAGGATAAATGGAGAAAAGGAGAGAGAAGAGACAGAAAGAGACAGAGATTCAGGAAGACATAGACATAGAGACACAAAGGGATCCAGTGACTCATTTAAACCCACAAAGCTTTACCTCCATTAGCCTATTTAGCTAAGCACTTATCAATAGACCACTTCATTAATAAATTTGTATTCAGAAGTTCAATTAACTTCTTGATAGGCCTTCAACTGAGCCCATTCCTTCAATTCACAAACCTTTGGAATGGAAATTTTATATACAAGATACAGTATCTCGTCCCTGACCCCAAAGGCTGAAATCAATCTTATAAAGCAAAATACATATTTCCATCTTCAAGAATACCATGTAATTTATTCCTATACATATATTCTTACAGACCTATTTATGCACAACTCAAGCTTTGTCATGTTAATGAATTAAGGAAATCTGAATAGTTCACCTTAATAGGCATTTGATTTTATATTGACCAATTAGCATCTATATCATAAATGATTCATAATTTTCATACCTTTACATGTAACAGTTAATTTCTTTGCATTTTATGGTTCATTGGAATTTCTAGCATTACAGTATTATACCAATAACATAATTTGACTTTATATGTGTCAGCCTACAGGTTGTGGTATTAGTTAATGTATACTCAGTAGGGTACAAAGTTATTAGAAAGGTGTTCAGTGGGTTTTAATAAGATATGAAGCCATCTTAGTCTGAGTTGTCTAGAATAGCAGAAACAGACATGAGCTACCTGCATCAGTTATTTTCATAGCCATGAGTCACCAAATGCTTTTACAAAATTTGCATATCTATATTGGATGGCTACCAGCATTTTCTAGTCATTGTCCTATAAGACATATAAAGTGAAACTTATTTTTCATTGTATTCAATACTATAAGCAATCTATAAATGAGTTACTATAGAAAGATACCATACCAGTCACATGCAAATATTCCACAATACTGAAGCCTTGATAATTTACAAATTTTGGTATCTGGCAGAGTTCAGGAACAAATATCCTAGGGTTACTTATTGATGACTTTGTAACCACATTGATGTGCATAATTTATGCCATGGAATAAAAGGGACCGAGTCTTATGTAAGTATAAAACAGCTGGTCCAGATTTATATGCGGTCAGTAGGTTACCTGCAGAGAACAGAGTTAATACAGTTGTTTAGTTCCAAAGATCAAGTTCTTTGTTCTATGTTTCAGCTTCTGTCCCTTAAAGCTCTAAATGATTGAACAAGCACCCCTTCATATAAAATGTTTTCCATACAATATTAAGATTCAACAATGTGTAATGTACTTTAATTGTGATGGTCAATATAACTGGTCAAATTGCTGATATATAGAATTGTCTTACAGACTGGCCCATGAACCTTGCTGTTAAGGGTTATTTTTCTTAGAGAAATTGAGACAAGAAGAACTACCCACTGTGGGTCCCAGGCCGTGATCCTGGATTGTATAAAAAGGTAATAGTGAGCTAAGTTCAAGCATTCATCCTAAACTGATTCTTGACTGTGGGTAGAATTTGCTGCTTCAAACTCCTGCTGTCATGACTTTCCAACACAGACTAAAACCTTGCACTGTAAGCTAAAATAAATCCTTTCTCCTTAAGTTGCTTGGTTGGGATATTGATTGTGGCAAAGGGAGAAGAAACTGGAATAGTATCCCACCCAGATAATGTGCAGAGTTGATCATCATGAAAAGAAGCCATTTGCACTGGAGCCCTGACCAAATCTTCCTCTCCTATAGGCATTGTCCTGTTGGAACTGAGACTGGCTTCATTCAGAAATTCAGGTGACAGCTTTCTTTCATGAAGTTCGTAGGTAGCTGTTCACTGTTTGGAGACTTCCTTGTCTACAAATTAAATGAGATCCGATCTTTTTATAAAGTAGACACACCCTCGGCTACACAGAAAATCTGAGGATAGCCTAGGTAACATGACAAATAGTCCGTTACTTCACATTCAAATCCTACAAGAAAGGAAAGGTGAGAGTGTCTTTCAAAGTTAAATATGCCAAACGAAGTATTTATAAAATATCCCAAACCTTTGCTTAGCAAACATATTATGAAAAGAACATGTTCATGTATTCTAAAATTACTTGAAATGTTTGACATCCAAAAGAATGTAGCATATTGTATTTGCTGTTCTCATAGTGGTTGTACTCATTTTGTGTCCTATAATAGGTTTCAACCATTCCTAATTTTCTACAGTGTTGTAGGGTTTAGGTTAACATCAAACTAGTAGACAGGTATAACTGATGTCTAGCAAATATATGTGCTTATTATCCATTTGTGTTTCATGGCTTGAATGACTACATTCTTTCTGCACATAGAATACCTAGAATGGTTATTTCATGTTTCTTAAGTTCACTTTTAGTGTTGCTAATGACTTGCAGTCCAAAATGCCCAATTTGCAAATCTGATATATTTGTTGTATGCTTTCCATACGTAAGGGACTATACTCAGTGTGGACAATAATAATGACTAGGCTATGTGTGATTATGCATTGAGAAAAGGTGTGTTTGGTAGAGAAATATCTTATAAATAGGGAAATGAATAGATGGATGCAGTGTATACATGATTATGTTCTACTTAAATAATGATGCCAGTCATTTAGAAAACCTCCCTTTATTTGATGTACAATATTTGTCTCAGAGTAGTTTTCCTTTGTAAATACTCTTCTCAAGATGAAGTGGGCATGGGATGATAGCACATTGGATAAAGCTCTTGCTGCATAAACATGAGGATCTGAATTTGGATATGTAGTGTTCATTTTTAAAACCAATTAGGCAAGATGGCTGTAATTCCAGTGCTCAATAGGCAGAGATTTGGGATCATGTGACAAGCTAGCTATCTAGACTGGCCAATTCCAGCCCTGGGTTCAGGGAGAGCCTCAGCTTCAGGTAATAAAGCAGTGAATAATAGAGGAAGACACTTGATATCAAACTCTGGTCTCCACAGATGTAGACACACATTTGCTTACATGCCTAACATACATGCAAAAATGGCCACACATGCATAGGATAAACACATATACCTACAAAGATAAAAAGATGAAAAAGATAAAATTTCAGAATGTTAACACATAGTACAACTCTTAGTAGTTTTATTTGAGATTGTAAAATGGTTTGGCTAGGGCTAAGTAGGATCAGTGATGCAGATGAAGAAGTACTCTGCCTTACAGAGGGACAGTACAATGCTGTAAAAGTCAGCAGAACAGAATTGGTGCATCTAAGAATTCACCCTGGATGTCAGAATTAGTGCATCTAAGAAGTCACCCTGGATGTACTCAGCTGCTGTTTTTGCAAGCTGTTTACTTTCATCATAGTCAGAAGGACTTGTCAGGATGCTTACCTGTTGTAAAATTCAGCATGATTTCTTGAGGGTGCAATCGAAGACTGAGTTATATCATCCCCTGTTTGTCCTCCAGTATCAGTGTCTATATGATTGTAATTCTTTCTGGACTCCTTTTTATTCAATGGCTGCTGTATAGGACAGGGTACATAGCAATTGATGATATTCTATATGTCATCTGTATGTTCTTTGTATTTATTCAGAGCTAAACATGAAAGTGTAGAGAAATCAATGGGCTACTTTCTCACAAGTCCTAAACATTATTTTCATATTTAATTTTCATTAGATCATTTAGATATACTCCCATTAATTTTGCATACATTAAGCTGACTTATCTTAAAGAATGGGAATACATTTGAAACCATAGTCACTCTCTTCTTAATACCTAAACTCTTGTACACTAGAAATCATTTAATCTATTGTATAATAAACAGCATATAAATTGTCTTTCTGCACATCACTCTTTCTTACTATATTTTTCTGTAGGTACAACCTTGGCATAGAGACCCATGGCAAGGAAAAATATACTAAAACAAATGAATGTGATTAATTCTCTAAAATATGCAACTATATGCTTATTGTTAGTTTGGCCAGGAGGATGACATTTAAAAACTCTAGCTATTGCAGAGTTATTGAGAATTGGAGTGTGTTATCATTTTGCAAAACATCCTCATGTCAATCACAAAACCAACCAGAAGATTCTTAGCTCAGTTTTTGCATAGGAATGAACTACAAGGGACTTGTCTAAATAGCTGAGACATCTCCACTGTGTGTATTGAAGAAAGACTGGAGTCATTGTAATTTTTTCTTTAAAAGGGTAGCTTTTTTTTTTTTTAGGAAAAATAGCAGCTAGAGAACTTTGATGTGCCAGTCACATATATGATGCCTACAATTTGATATGAAAATGCTTTTATTTTTACTGATAATTTCATTGAAATCATCTTGCAGTTTATTGTTTGTGGGCATAAGTAGACACACACCAGCAACTATTTAGTCATTGATAAATCTAAGATTAAGCTCATATTTCTAGATGGCTACCGAAATTTGGCTAGTGGTCTTTTGTCTTTGTTGTTTTATTTTAAACAAGGGTTTAGGCAATGTAAGACTTGTTAGACATATTATCCCTATGAAGGCTCTTACTTTATCAAATAGATTCCTTCCCTTTCACTGAATCCTTCTTCCCTACCCATTCCTACTGGCTCTCTCTGCTTTTTTCTTCCCTTATCTCCCTGACTGTGTTCCCCTGCATTGAAGTGCAACACTTTGAAACACACCTTGTTCTTATCTTATCTTCTATCTTTCCTTTCTCCAAGCTCCTTTCTATTACATTTTGAGGAAGTTTCATGGGGATCTTTATTTCTGACGGAAGATTCAATATACCTGACTACATTATGCAATTCCACAACATGCATACACACACACACACACACACACACACACACACTATATATATATATATATATATAT
>NW_022196903.1:132600407-132614491 GCF_008632895.1 Mastomys coucha | reverse complement strand
ATATATATATATATATATATATATATATATATGCATACATAGTGTCTATGAATGCTGGATCCAGGAGTAAAGAGAACTATTGGGCAGTATTTTCCTGAGCTAGCAGATATAAACTTTGTTTAAAATGAGCTTCCTTTCTATAATGTCAATTTATTGCTATGCTTTTCTTCTGTCTTGTTGCCATCCACTCAAAACACACATCTCGTTGGGAAATGGCTGTCTTCATTCTGTGGCTTTCCACTTCTAGACTCAGGCTTCACAGTGTTTCATTCATCTGTGCCTGAGGTCAGTGACCCAAATATTCTTTTCGCTTCTGGCTATGTGTATTTTTTCATGTATACTCTTATCGATTTTATTCCTCTATTTTTTTTGTCTGTCCTCATTGTTGACACTCATGTTTTATAATAATGGCTATATTAAGCCTACTGCTAAAAATTTACTATTCAGTGCTGTGGTACAAACATGTTATTGTAACTTCTTTGTCCATTTGACTTTTTAAAATCATATCTTGGCATTAGAAACAGGAAATGGAACCTGAATGTGACAGAATAAAGCTATTAACTTTTGGATATCAACTGCCTCATTATTTATTGTCATTTATTTTGTAATTATGACTTAGGAATAAAATTTATCATTGCTTCTTGCCAGCTTTAACTGCTGCTGCAGATTTAAAGATGAATTCAGATTTCAGACTTCCCCTGAGGCTGATGGACTTCTCTTTTCAAAGTAGGACACTTCTATCTGATGGCATTAACCATAAAATCCCCCATTTCAAGTCTACGATATCCTGAAGGACAACGGCTCATTTCATTTCTTATCAAGAAATCGGGCAGATCAGTCATATTTCCCAAATCAAATGGCATTTCAGAAAATTCATTTGAGCCCAAAATGGGGCTTCTTCTCTGTAGACTCCAATTAGTTTAAAAGTGATTTCTGGCGAAAATTTTCAAAATAACTGAGTCACTGGTAAAACAAAACAAAGCAAAACAAAACAGGTACTGATATATGAATGACAATCTATGTCTTTCACACATGTACACACAGACTCAGCTCATATACATGCACTTCCACACACAGTCTCGTACTCCCATCACACGCTAAGGTTGCCCAAGAGCTGCAGCTAGCCAAGTACTATTAATCTTTAATTTTAGTGATCAGCATTATAGTGAAATACTTTAAGATCCGAACTCCCTTCTTTCTCTATCCTATTACAGCAAGTATTCCACAGGGAGTACACTCACTCCTTTTCTCCCTAAGTACACAAAATTAGCTACTTATCAGTTGATCTTCTTACATGATCCTTTAAAAACTGTGTGTGTGTGTGTGTGTGTGTGTGTGTACAGGCATATAGGTTGGCCCAAGGCTGCCTCTGACTTGAAAAGAAGCCCAGACAAGCAACTCCTACCCACTCACAAGGGGCCCAGGCCTAATTAGATTGCTCTCAAAGACAAGAAGGGATGAATTTTCTTTTTCCATCTCCCTTGTCACCCATTGTACTCAGCTGACATTCGCTGACTTCTTTTTACTTATGCCTCCCACCTCTCACACAAGCTCTGTAAATAGAGGGTTTCGAGAGCTAGAGGTAATGTAAGAAGGTGAAATGTTCATAAACTCTTAAGCTGCTTTTTCCTTGAGATTCATAATTTCAAAGTAAACAATAGAAAGAAAGAAAAAAAATAGAAAGTGCCCAAACAGAGAAGTTTAGTTTCACTATGTGGCTTTTTTTTTTTTTTTTAAATTTATTTCTCTTAATCTAAAAAGCCTGAGATGCAGAGTGCATGTCCGTACAAACACAGCCTCAGTGCTTCTGGTCAGCCCTGTACTGCTCTGGTCTTTGTTGTTTTGTTTTCTCCTAGGTTGAGATTAATGAGGGTTTCAGAAAGGAGAGTTAGTAGAGCCTGCGAAGGTAGCTCTGCCTGCGAGGGGCAGAGGGGAGCTCACAGCCACTTTGGCCAGCTCACTATTGATTGGAATGGAGGTCGCCTGGGAGCTGCTGCTTGGGCTGCATTTCTGAAGCTGGGGTCCAGGGAGAGAGCTGCAGAGCTTGGGCCAGACCAGACAACACAGCCCTGCGCTAGCCAAGCTCCTGTAAGGGCAGAGGCAGAGCCAGGCAATTAGCCTTTGAAGGGCATGGGAAGTTCCCCTCCCCCTCTCCTTTTTTCACCACAGTATCCCAGCCTTCCTTCCCTCCTCCTTCTTCATCACCCATACTCCCAACATATCTGAGGAATCCATTCAATTAAACCTCTCCTGGCTCCAGCTGGCTCCTGAGTGAAAGGTCACCGGAGTCCAGGAGGGAGAAAGAGACTTGGACGAGCTTCAACCTCCTCTGCCTCTGAGCTGGCCTTTCCACCCCCACCCTCCCACATTTGCCCATCCTTGCACTTCTCACTTTCTTTCTACCAACCATCTTTAATGATACCCTATGGTCAATCACTCCCCAGCAGTGAGAGGCATGCCCTGCAGCATCATTGTGGTAGGGAGAGATCGATCCGATTTCTTTTCTTAAAGATGATAATGATAACCCGTGGACATAATGCCATTTTGTTTGCCTTGATTTTTGAAGGACAATCCCTGTTTGTTTGGGCCAACCAGGCTGCTTGGAGGGGCCCGCGTCCTCACTATTCTTTGCTTCCTGCATTTTGTCTTGCCTGGAAGAGAGTTAATTTGCAGGACTGACCCACTACTGGCTTGCCTGTTTGACTCCATAGGTGAAAGAATTACGACTGTTTCAGATGTATATTCTTCAAGTTCACATCAGCAGTTCAAATGCTTGTACCGCCTTGAGACAAGGCTTTCAGAAATGTGTTCAAATAATTCAGTTAGGTGAATAATTCAGTTAGTTACATGAAAACTTAAAAAAAAGCCACCATATTTTATCTCTACATGATAAACCTTAAAATAACTTATGAAAAGGATTCATTAGATGAAGATTCTGAGTGAGAAAGTTTGCCGAGATTTTTATATATGATCACATACATTCATAAACACACAGAGATGGCTTTGTTAGTGAAGACCCCAATCTTTCTTAGATTATTTTCTCACATGATCTGCCAAACATTTCTTTGGAATAATGTGGACATTAATATGGATTTACTAACATTTTAAGTAAGGCTTTCCCTGATACGTCTTGGAAACTGTCACGTTGGATATTTAGGCATGAATATTTTAAAACGTGCTGCTATTGTATTATTTTTTTTTAAAGAAACATGGTATTCTTACTGTGCCCATTCCTTTCTAGTTTGATCATATGTGGAGGCTTTGTTTGTACTTTTATTTTTTTAAGTGTGGGGACAGGGATTCTAGTACAACTAATATCTTACTAGCAATCAGATATTTCTGCTGTCATGTTATTTTCTGCATCATTTGTTGAGCCAAGCTACAATTTCCTCTCATACTATTAAACTATTTGATGGTGCTTTTTATTTTGCTTTATAATTTGGTGCACAGTCAGGTGACCAAGCTAAGACTGCTATAGAGTCTCAAAGACTGCTATAGAGACAAAATGCAGTTGAAGGAGTTTTCAGAATGTTGAATCATTTAAAAACAAGGGTTGCAGAAATACTAGAGTATCTTTGTATATTTTATGGCTGCAAAGATGATGTTATTAAAGATATCTAGGGCAATTCCAATATAATATTTTTCTTCTTTTGTAATTGGACATTATGTTTTTTGAAGCATGTATGAAAGGTGAGAGGTGCATTTTCAGCTAAATCAAAACAAGTGTGATCTGAATTTTGGTTTTGGTTTTGTTAGGGGAGGAAGAGGAAAAACACAGAGGAGGAAACACCATCTGAGACAACAAACTTATAACCCTCTCAAGCTGAGTGTTTTCTTTATAAAAGAAAAACAGACACTTCTTAGTGCTACCTGGTATTCATAATTTGTCTAGAACTCTTCCATTTAAATATATCACCATCTGACATTTTCTTATCTCATAGATATTGTGTGTGTATGTCTGTGTAAATATGTGTAGATTTCCCATGTACACAGAACCTTCTGATCCCAACAAAAAAGAGGAAGTTGATTATCTACTCTGGTTTTGTCTACACAACTTACCTGTTATTCTCAGGTAATCTTTCAGTCGATAAAGGGATTCAGAACTCACTCATGAAAAAGACTTTATTATTTTAGATACTATGCAACCCACAGAGAAGGGGAACCCATAGGGGTGAGAACGAAAGCATTCATGTGTGGGTGAAACTGTTCCCAGAAAAATGTGAACAAACATATATTCACCCCAGACAAGGAGGCTATGACAGATCGAAGTATGTACACCACCAATGTCTCATGTGGTGACCAAACAAGTTTTTTGGGGGGGTTGCTTATAGGAATATAGGTGAGTTTATGGAAATAGGAATGATAGGAAGACAGTCGCATTACCTGAGTGAATGCTAGCCTGGGTGGAGCTGCTCTATGAACATCGTGCAGATTGCTCAACAGGTTGGACCATGTCTCTTCCTGGCAGCTCCGCTGGTCTGGGGTGTTATCTCTCAGCAGTCCTTTCTGCTCATAAAGGTTGGGGAGAGTAGTAGTTTGAATAGGTATGGCCGTCATAAACCCATGTGTTCGCATGCTTGGTACATAGAGACTGGCACTATTAGGAAGTGTGTGTGGCTTATGAAGATAATAGACTAAATCTCTAAAACTATAGGCCAGCCCTAACTCAATGTTCTCCTTTATAAGAGTTGCCATGGTGGTCATGGTGTTTCTTCACAGCAACAGAAACCCTAACTAGGACAAGGAAGAAGCAGGCTAGTGAACCTGATAAGTTTCAGACTTCTTGAGGTTTCTGAGTTAACTTCCTGAGTGGTAGTGAGTTTCTTTGAAGAACTGAATAATTTGACTTTCACTTATTACTAGCACTCAAGAAGCTTCCCTGAAGCATAGATTTGATCTTGGAGAGAATTGCCACAACTCTTTCTCTCCTTCAGAGTCAGAGAACAAGGTGGTAAAGGGGGGTGTTTCCAAGATGAGGGACTGTTGGAAAGCAGAACGGGGGGGGATAGTGACTGGATTATGAAACAAGATTAAAGATAAGAAAAGAAAGAAAAAGAAAGAAAGAAAGAGAGAGAGAGAAAGAAAGAAAAGAAAGCAAGAGAGAAAGAAAGAGAGAGAGGAAAACAGAACAAGAGGGGGATAATGACTGGGTTATGAATAAAGATTAAAGATAATAAAAGAAAGAAGAAAGAAAAAAGAAGAGAGAAAGGAAGAGAGAAAGAGAGAGAGAGAGAGAGAGAGAGAGAGAGAGAGAGAGAGAGAGAGAGAGAGCACAATTCTTCATGCAGTTAAAGTTGATGGACCTGGTAGATCATTATGGTTGTGACGATGGCAAGAAGGGTAAATTGATGAAACATGTAGAATAGAGCTCATGTGACTATCTTATTTGCTACTCTATTGCAGCAATAAAAACATGGACAAGTCAGCTTATAGAAGTGTGACCATCATGGTGGAGATCATGCCAGCAGGTAAGTTGACATGACACTAGAGCAGTAGCTAAGAGCTCACCTGTTGTCACCCAACCACAGGGTAGAAAGGACTAGCTGGAAATTGCACATGCTTTTGAAACCTCAAAGCCCACACTTCAGTGTTCCCCCTCCCATCAAGGCTATATTTCCTAATCCTTACCAAACAATTCCACTAACTGTGGACCAATATTCAAATATATTAGCCCATGGGGACCATTCTTATTCAAATTCCCACAGTGAGTGGCTAGTGTGAGGGACCCAACAAGAGCCACTCTAATTGTGGTAAAGAAGACTGTCTATACCCTTAGGGTGCCTAGATTCAGTTCCCAGCACCCACATGGTTGCCTACAACTTTCTATAACTCCACTTTCAGGGATCTAGTGTCCTTGTCTGGCCTCCATGGGCACCAGGCACACACATTGCTTGTGTGCATGTAAAACATTCATGCACATAAAATGAAAATAAATGAAAAATATTTAAAGGAGTTACTCTCAAAATCACTCTTAAATACCAATGTTACTGCTCTCTCTATAGAGATGGAGAGTAACTTTATGGGAGACGCCGGATCCAGGTATGGTGAATATGCATTTCAGATATACTTAATAAGAGATGTTGCAAAGCTAAAGTTTAAAAGGGAAGATGATACATAGTTTGAGGATTCTATCCTATATAGACGATCATTTACATTTATAGATGATCTTACTGTTGGAGGTCATGCCCTAACCTGGAGTGGGTTGAAACGAGACACAGAGTTGAACTCAGGTGTAGCTTTAAAGAATGATGGTCTCCAGACATTCTAGCTATCTGAATGCTTTTTGATAGCTTCTAAAAAGCCCTAAAATCTTTCTTGGTTTTTCTGAGAGTTAAAAGCTCTGGGTTTGTTGCTTAGGCTAGGCTGGCTGGCTAGTGAGGCCCAGGAATTCACCTGTCTCTGACTGCTCAGCACAGATCGCAAGCATACACCATCTCACCCAGATTTCCATGTGATGGCTGCAGATTAAACTCTCATGATTAAGAGTCTCACGCTTTCACTTCACTGGCTGAGCTGTCTTACCAGCCCCATATTAATTATGTGGGATTTTCATCAACCTTGTCTTACATATGCACCACCAATAGTGAGGGGGGAAAGCAGTTGGTTGGGCACAATTCTAAACTGGAGGGATGTGTGAAATATTCTGAAGAGAATAAAAGTACGGGTTGAGTACAAAACAAACAAGAAACTGTGAGCATCTATGGAATTAAACAAATTTTTTCAAACCATGATTTACATTATCGATGTTTAATGTCAGACAAAGTTCACTCTGGTATTTATTTCAAGCAGTAATTTTCCAGGTAGAGCCTGTCTCTCCATCACTGGCCTTCTCTGGCCTTCACTGTGTTGCCTTGCTCCTTCTTCCAGAGAAGAAAGGCACTTCCCTTGCATATGCTGCATATGCAAGCCTCATAGCACTTGAAAATGTGCTTTCACGGTCCAACTGTTTTGACTGAGGCTAGCCCTCAGTCTGCACATATCCAAATTTTGAGCTCAGTTTCAATGTTGATTTAAAGTCTGTCCATTCTGCATTTGACACTTAATCTAGTCATTGGGGTCTCACCTAGTCATGGAACTACTTTTTAGCCAGAATCCAGACATACCTTTTGGTAAACCTATATTACCACGTTATTATGATTAATATGCTATATTATAATGGTTTTCTCCATGGTCCTCCTCACACTTAGAGCTTATGTTTCTTTTAATCCAGCATATAAATCTTTATGCACTGGAGCTCACCTATCCCTCTTGCCTCCTATCATGTGCTTCCATGCCTTCCATGTTTCTAGCTGCTGTGATCATCATAATAACCAATAGTAAATTTGCATTAATTTTTATTTCTCTCCAGAATGCAGTTACTCAATTTGAACACAACTGTCCTTTTCTTGTGCTTCAATCCCCAGACTAAAGATATTTCCCTTAACAAACAAGAAATAAAACCCTTTCTTTAGCTCTTTACCATACCCAACCTCCCCATTTACCGGGACTCTGATATCCTTTGCCTTTTCATCGTGAAAATGGATTTCATAGTATGTTTTATGAATCAAATCAATAATTCTGTCGAGATATCTCATGACTCATCACTTTTCCCTCTAGATTATAAAGGCCCTGAAGATAGAAACTATATTTGTTCTACATGGTATTTTAACCCCCCCTTTCCTCCAAACCATGTCTACCTTTTCACTGGGAAGTCACAATGTAAGCTCATTAATTGAAATTCCTGAATGGATGGAGTACTTTCCTAATTTCTACATGTGCAGATGATATTTCCAAGTCCTTAAACTCTTAGTGACCACCAAAAATACATTTTAAATGCGCATGTGCACACCTCACTATCCAATGTTATCTTAGGATCCTAATCTTTTCTCACTTCTATTTCTAGTCTGTAACCCAGTTTTGCAAACACATCAGTTTACAAACTCATGATTCACCCCACTTTTTTCACATTTTTCCCTTCTTTGATTCAAATAGATTTCATTACTACTATTATATCAATAATTGGACTTGTCATTTTGCCTGCAGATGACTTCCTACAATATATATTCCCTAAATCACTTGAAAAAAATAATTCTAAAATGTCAACCTTTCCATAGTTTTCCTATAGACTAAAACCTTTCAAGGATATTCCATCAAGGTGAACAGAGTATCTTGTTGATAAACCAATGAAAATCAAGTCCAGAGGATTAAAGTTAGACTAAAATAAAGTCAGAATTAATGTGAAGAGGAGAGAAGAAAGTCAGTGCCCTAAATACTTTGAAGTTCCCTTTCTGCCAACCTGTCATAACCTACAATGTGTGGTATCAGCTGAAAAAGACCAAGCAGATTCAATCAATCGATGAGTGTATTTTTATTAAATTATTTTATTTACTTGCATTCCAAAAGTTGACCCCCTTTCTGTTTCCCTCTCCCTAGTTCTCAACCCCATCAACCCTATCCCTGACCCACTTCTGAGACAGTGCTCTCCCACCCACCCACTTGCCCACCCCCACCTTAACCCCACCAGCATCTCTCTTCCCTGGGGCATGAACTTTCAACAGGATTAAGCACATCTTCTCCCACAGAGGCTAGACAAGGTAGTCCTCTGTTAAACATGTTCCGGAGGTCACAGACCAGCCCATGTATACTCCTTGATTTGTGTTTTCATTTTCTCTGTGTCATTCTTTGGGATTGCTATATATTCTTATTTTATAGGGTTTGCTGTATTATTAAGTTTGAGCTTAGCATATATAGCAGTGAATTGTTCATAGCTGCTCTATGCTTCTAGTTAATGCATGCAGGTTTATACCAACCCAAGAGCTCTGAATTCACAAATGAAAAGAGATGCACATGCAACCTTTGTACTTAATCTGCCTTAACTAGCTCAATGCCTGGGTACTTCCAAATCTCACCTCTGCTAGCACACACTCCCCTCCAGTATTCTGGAGTTAACACTTTCTAAATCTACTTTTATCTTTGCTGCGCTGTTTCCTTCTGGGCAGTCCTCAAATGGGCCTGCTTTCCCTTTGTACCTACATAGCTAGATGATTTCTCTCCTATAGCCCTTAAGTCTGTTCTCTCTGTTTCCATAGCATGGTGATTCTGTTCCTTCTTTCCTTTGCATTTCTTTCCTGGGAATCTTTCACCCTGCCCAGCCATTGGCCATTGGCTCATTATTGATCAATCAAAAACCAATTGGGGACAGGGACCCTCAGCATCTCGACACATAGATTCTCGTGTGATTTGGGGAGCCGAATTAAGCCAATGCATTAACCAACAAGCATTAACCAACAAGCATTAAGCCAATCCCCAACAACCATATATTTCACTTAGGCAATCCCTAAGTGTCTTGAAGAGAACACTTTCCTAATGTATATTTGAATGATCCACTTTAAATATTTACACCTGTGTACTTACACAGGTGTCATAAAACAGTATGTCTCTTTCATATATGTAACTCACTATTCAACCTTAATTTTCTTAAAGTCCTCTGCATATATGTTATGGTTGTTAACTTAATGTTTTTGTAGGACTCCAGATACAGAGAGTAAGAGAGTCTCTGACTCCTTTGCCTGCATTTGGGATGTCTTTTCCTCCTACTGGGACCTGCCTTGACCTGCCTTGACCTGCCTTGACCTGCCTTGATATGTGGGTCTGTGCCTGGTTATTATTGCACCTTGTTGTGCTATATTCATGGAAGGACATGGGGAAAGGAGTGGATATGGGAAGGGGAGGAGGTAGGGAGATCGGGGAGAGGGCAGAAGGGGAATCTGTAGTCAGGATATATTATATGAGAGAAAAATAATTGAAAAACATCTAATCGAATAATAATATACCTATTAGACCAATAAAACTTACCATAATTGTCAATTCATGCATGAGATCAAACCAAATCATTAATCTATATTTTTAAATTACATCTTATGTAATTTAGAATTATGTGTTATCTATAAAATCATGACTTCTGGCTAGACTTGATGGCCAATGAGTTTAATCCTTGATCTTGGAAAGAAAAGCCATGCAAATCTCAATTATTTAGAATCCAGGCTGGTCTACATAGAGAGTTTCAGGCTAACCAGTACTACATAGTGAGACTGTGCCATAAAAAGGAGGAGGAGGAAGAGGACAACGAACAAGAACAACAAGAAGAAAAAGAACAAGAAAAGAAGAAGAACAAGAACAGAAGAAGAACAACAAGAATTACAAGAACAATGAGAGGAAGAATTAGAAAGAGGAGGAGGAGCTCACTTCCTAGAACCAGAAACAAATCTCCAAATATTTTAGAAGTGGAGACACAAGCTGATAACATGGGTGTGGCTTGTCTTATTAAAAAGTTATCTTAAATGAAGCCATATTTCCATTGCTTTTCTTGGTTAGCAGAATTAATCAATTCATCTACTTATTACTTGAACCTAGCATTGAACTGTGAACTGATAAAATTATAAGTCCCAAAGAAGAACGTTATGGCTAAAAATTCCAAATTAAAAAAAATAGTCCTCGCTAAAATATTAGTTTCTACATTATGAAATATATATATGTATATATAATAGAAACATTATAGTTTATTGGTTGAAATGTGATATCATGCTAACATACATTGCATTCATGTATATTCAGGGAAATACTCCTTCCTGGAGCTTTTGTGGTTTTGAGTAACTGTGCAATTTCCTCCTGTTGACAAAATGAGACACTGGTGACTCTCTCCTACAGAGGGGTCACTCTTCCATTTCAGCTGATCTCAGAGGTCTTGTTGGGAACAAATTACTTGTAAGTTCAGGCCTCAGAAGACCCATGTGTACTTTAAGACCCCATTGTACCATCTTGTTCTTCATTTGCACACAAATCCATCCACTTGAGCTCTGAGCGTGAGTTCAAGTGATCTCTATAGAGCTGAGTCTCTGGAGACCAAACTAAAATCAAATGAGTGTTGGTTTCCTGTGTTGACAGATGATAGTCACTGCTGGCTTCAGATAGCTCATTGCTGAGATTTTTAGGCTGCATTTATGACAGATCTAAAAATCTGAATTGAATGAGGGAACATGGAGGAGTCCTCCTTAGTATTTTCTCAGAGTTTTGTCACTGTATGCATCCATGAGAGACAAATCCCTACCCACCACAGGGAAAACAATCTTCTGATTATTTCAATAGTAAAAAACTTTTCAACATAACAATATATTGGAGTAAACATGTATTACACTCTGCAATATATGTTTGTAGTGGCTAGTACAAGCTAGGATCAGCAGGGTCACTGAAAGCAATTCCATTCACCCTAGACTGGAGCATATTTTAGGAAAGCTGGATGTTTGGATGCATTTTTCTCAAATTATTCTGATATCATTTTTCATCAATGGTCCCACAATTAACAGTTTCAGTTCACTTAGTAATCGTCCTGATGTGATTCAGGATAGGAAGACTCGCTTGTATTTTCAGAGAACTTACGCAGTACCCAGCAATCCAGTTCCTTTGCCCAAAGTACACAATAAATAATTTCTTTTATCTGCCTCCCCATTGTATCTTTTGCTTGCTCTCCAATTCTGTGGCTTATAATGCCCCACAGTAGAAGCTGTTAGGAATATGGAGATAGTAAAATAAATGTAACCTATTTTAATAAGCTGGGTGATTAGAATTGCCAGGATTTAAAATATTAAATATTCAGATACTGTAAATTAAGTACTTTTGTAAAATCACTTTGTTCTTTTGAGAGGATCCCACTTATTCTTGTCTGGCCCTGAACTCCTGATCTTCCCTCTTTTACCTTCCAAGGGCAGAGACCATGAGAATTTGCCCCTGTACCCAACTAAATATTTATTTATATTTCCCAACAGTCTAAATACAGTTAATTCTCCTATAAGATCTGTCCTATAGACCAAATGATTATGAATATATATATCCCATAATGGACTCCATGATTTTATTAAGTAACTATCCAACATATTGCTACTAATAAAAACATAATAATATTAATTTCCATAAAAATAATTATACTAGTTTTCCTATACTGAAGAAAAAAGAGTAATCAAAAGTGGAAAGTAAGTGAATATTACATTGATTCCATTTATACAAGGTTCAGGAGCTTGAAAACCTTACCTCTGACACAAATCAAAATAACAGTTGCCTATACACGCTGAGAATGGTTATAATATAGAAATTAATTTTCTTGGATGACATTCCTAATGAATCTTGTTTGAAATGTGGCTTACATGACTGTACTCTATAGATAGTTGTCAAAATTCATTGAGCTCAACACATGAAAATCCACTGTATATAAATTTTGCTCAACTACAAGTGAAATATTTGTAGGGTTACAATGTGTACACATTGGCAACTTATTGTCTCATTGGTCTCCGCTGTTGCCATCATAGGATTTGGAGCCTTGTGATGTAGAGACTAGAGATACAAAGGCACATTTCAAGTGACTCTGGGTTTGGCTCTGTCAAAGAGGGAGGCGGGAGAGGAGAAAGCATGTAAGGATGAAGCAGAGATGTGCCTTGCCCTTTCCTTCTGATTTCTTGTTAGCAATCATTCTGGGTGTAGCTGTTTGGGAAGTGATTCCAATTGTGTTCTTTCCCACTTGACAATAGTTTTGACTCACTGCACCAGCTTAGCCCAAATTCATTGTGCAGGCTTTGTCAACACTACAGACAAGAGGACAATTCACATCACAGAGTGGAGGAACCAGACACTGTTGAAGACTGAGAGGCAGAACTGGAACAGTATATATGCACTTAGACCATGGATCTGCTCTTTCTCAAACATCACAGGCTGGGGGAAGAGATGGAAGACTTTTCTGGGACGTTTGAATGATAAATCTTTGACACTAACCGCGTCAGACACAAAGGCCATCCACACTCTTCACACCTGAAGCTCTCAGAAAGTTGGCTGACCTCATATTTCAGTTCAGCTGTGGTTCTCCGCTCCTACTGGCAAATGGCTAGCAGATTTTCTTTAGGGAAATAGATTAGTTGAAGTGAAACAGATATAGATATGACAGATGGGCTTTTATTAAATTATTCTTCCATGAGACCCATTAATAAGTAAGCTTTTTAAATGCATACTGGCCTTAAAAATTGCATTATAAAAATCATAATATTTTTAACACAAATAGAAAAAAAGGGACCATCACATAATTTTGGAAATCCCAAGCAAGAAAGGGGGAGCAAAATGAGGTAAGAAAAATTTGTAAAGGAAAAAATAGAAGTAAAAATTAAAACTCAAATGAAATAAGGCCTTCTTCATATAGTCAAATATAATTTATCTAACAGCTAGAATTGATCCATTTTTAGTTCTTCCCTCATAATAAACAGACTTTTTGTACAGTAATTATTAATTCCTTGGTTTATTTCACTTTAATTTTTATAAATAATAAAATCAACCTATATTATTTAAGTTCAACTAAACATTAGGTAATGATAAAAAATCCGCACGTAAAATAAAAATAACTTTGAATGACACAGATCCAAGTTTCCAAATTATAAACTCAAATTTAAGAACTCGAAAGGTTATATTGTTATAAAATTAAAGCTTAATGTATTTAGCTATACAATCATCATGCTTTTTAATTTGAATCTTTAACTTAATCAGGATTGTAATACAATAGGCGCTAAAATGGAAACTACAGCCAGACATATCATATATGTGTATATTGTGTGTTATAAATTACTCTTAAAATGAGTGGGTGCAGTTATGTCTGTGTGCACCAGGAAAGAACCGCATCTAAGAGTTCTCTGAATTAATTTTCTTGAAAAACACAATAATAGGCTACGTTGAAGGTTACATATGTTATTGAACCACACAGGCACCCAGTCAAGAAATTCAGTTTGTGGCTAAAGAAATGCCTCAAGGGTTAAAGTGCATTTACAGAAAACCTGTGTTCATTTCCCAGCATCCAAATAGTAGTTTCAGTTCTAGGGGACCCACCGCCCTCTTCTGGCTTCCTTGGGCTCTGCACACCTTGTTACTCATACATACATAATCACACACGCGCATAAAATAAAAATAACTTTTAAAAAGGAAACGTAAGTAATCAAAACCGTGACGTTTAGGAGGAGTGGGGTGGGGAACAGTCAGAGGGCAGACCGGGATAACAACTGGACTGTAAAAAAAAAAAA
>NW_022196903.1:132577730-132600314 GCF_008632895.1 Mastomys coucha | reverse complement strand
GGGGTGGGGAACAGTCAGAGGGCAGACCAGGATGGACTGTAAAAAAAAAAAAGATTTAATAATAATAATAATAATAATAATAATAATAATAATAATAATAATAAATTAAAATGGAAAGATGTGCTGGTACATTTTAGAGATAACAACGTATCTATTATTCAATTTTCACATTATATTAGACCTGTAATACTCTCACACACGCACCCTGTGTGACCTATAATACCCCCCCTCAAAAAAAAAATCAAATGACAAAATTCCATAAAGAATGCATGCTTCAAACTGCAAACTGCGTACCAAACTGAGAAGCATCGTGAAGTCTTTTGCCATCCCGTCCCATCCTGCCTTAGACAGGATTTACTATTCATTACTAAATGCATTCATGCTGCACTGGCTCCTGGAGCATCAGTTACTCACAGCCATGTCAGTTAGTAGATCAGCTGGGGGCTTTAATCAGAGTGCTTGTGTTCAAGTGGCCCTTCTCTGGTAGCCTAGCAATGGTTACCATGCCTACATCTTCCCTCTCGTTTCATCTTATCATTTAGGCAGTGTGTCACACCACACCATCACAAGGGGGAAGGAATAGAGTACAATAAGATACAGAGAAGAACCCGGGCATAGTGGCAACACCTGCCATGTCAGCCCTCCAGAAGCTGGGGCAGGAGGATTGCCAGCTCCAGGCCAGTCCTGGCTGCATAGAGAGTTCCCGGCCAGCCTGTGCTGCAGAGCGAGACTCTGCCTCAATAAGCCAGCGACTTCCGGGTTCCTCCCTCTGGCAAGATGGCGTCGTTCATGGAGGAGCGGCAGAAGCCGAAGCTCCGGGAGCTGTTGGAAACCGGCATACAACTTCTGGAGGAGTTGGAAGCTGCGACCCAACCCACAGGCTCCAAGACAATCCAGGAGAAGGTGAGGAAGGCCTTGACCCTCCTGGAGAAGGCCTCGGACATGTTATCCCAGCTCGATTTGTTCAGCAGGAACGAAGATTGGGAAGAGATTGCTTCCGCTGACCTCAAGTACCTGATGCTCCCGGCCCTGAAGGGCGCGCTGACCTTGAAGCTGGTGGACAGCAGCCGCCTCAACGTCCTGCAGGATGCTCGAGAGCACTTCATGAACTTCCTAATCCAGAGCCACAACTACCATGTGGCCGAGTTTCAGCTGCCCTGGGCCCAGAGCAGCGAACCGGAAGGCAACCCCGCTGCCACTTCTGATACCCAGGAGAACAACCTCGTTGCCATGGCATCCCAGAGGCAGGCCAAAATCCAGAGGTACAAGCAAAAGAAGGCGGTGGAGCAGAGGCTGTCTTCTCTGAAATCGGCCGTGGAGAGCGGCCAGGCTGATGACGAGCGCGTCAGGGAGTATTACCTCCTTCAACTTCGTAGGTGGATTAGCATAAGCTTGGATGAGATAGAGAGCATCGACCAGGAGATAGAGATCCTGAAGGAAAGAGACTCCTTAGGTGAGGCATCAGCATCTCGCATGTCTCCTCAGGAGAGGCCACCACTAAAACCCTTCGTCCTCACTCGAAGTGTGGCCCAAGCACAAGTCTTTGGATCTGGGTACCCAAGTCTGGCAACTATGACTGTGAATGATTGGTACGAGCAGCGCCAGAAAAGTGAGGAAGCAGAAAAAAAGAGACAACCACCACCACCTGCGACTCTCACTGCATCTGAGCCAGAAGAGCCCGACCTGGAGCAAAAGGAAGCTGAAGATGAGAATGCCCTCCACAGGATGCAGGAGTGGGATGACTGGAAGGACACCCATCCTAGAGGCTATGGCAACCGACAGAACATGGGCTAATGTCCCAACCCCTCCGTGTAAAAGGACTAAGGAGCGCTCACCCCTCCAGACAAGGATAACCCTGTTCTCTTCCCTTCCTTGGACCCCCGCTTCAGGAGTGTGCAACAAAGGCAGATCCTGAATCTTGCTTTGTATTCAATAAAATGCCACTATCAAGTTTTATTTGCACCCTAGTTAATATCCGGTGCTCTCGTTTAGGCATTGCTCTCAGCATGGTGTATTGCAGTTTCTTAAGTGATTAGAAAGAGTGCACGGAGAAATGGCTGTATAATCATTGACTGTATGATTTCTCTTTATAAAAATAAAATATCTTTGCTTGGAAAAAACATACATCTAGAGAGAAAATTCACGTAAGTTTCATTACAGTATGTTTTGAATTATTGCTAATATCTGGGCCTGACATAAACCACTATAAATATATGTATGTTGGAAAAATACTTAGTTTATATAAGATTGGATCATCTCATATAAACCGTGTGCAGCTGTTTTAGAACAACAAATTGAGGAGCCCACAGGAAGGTGTTACAAAAGAAATGGCCTAATGATGTGGGGCAGAAACTATCAAACATTCAACTGGATGCATGATACTGGATACACAACAACAACCTTCTTTAACTATGGAGTGTCTAGAATCTTCTCAACATACTGTTGAAGTGAAAGTGGAAGATTCATAATTACTTCCTGAGATTTAAATATGACTTCATTTATTTTTCATCTTAATGTTGGTATTAGAAATAGCATCCCAAGAGTGTGGAAACATAACAATATTTATCAAATATAAAAATATAGGTACCTGATTCAGAATTTTCACATCTATATATGTAGAAAGGTTGTTTACACCCCTTGTGGAAAAGTGGTGACATGTTCCTTGTAAAATCTAACATCTAGAAACTATTTGGGTCCTGAGGAGACCTGGGTAACAATGGTTTTTATAGTTATACCATAAATTATTAGTAAACTGAGACTTTAAAGTGACATAGATTTTGTTCGAGGTAACTTAGAAATACTTTCCAAACATAAATTAGTACAGAAAGGAATGAGATAAAAATAAATCAGAATGAAATGATATCATTTGAAGGGAAATATCCATGAACAGTACAGTATGCTATACTGTTGATATTCAATCTGAATCATCAATCACATGTTTATTATGACTTAAAATATTAAGTTTATTGATGATGGTTTCTAATGGTGTTCTGGCAAATTGTTAGCCATGTGCCCTTAAGAAATCAAAAATGAAAACAAAACTTGATGTGAAGTGTCTGCCATGGTTTGTGGTTTAAAGACTTCTGCCATGCTGATACCATCTTAACAGATTGCCACTGAGTTCAAAGGCAAATACGTGTTCATAATTGAGTTTTCAAGCTCACGTGAGCCAGCTGCAGCACGTTACCAGGGATAAGGAAATCTCAGGAGTTTGTTACTGGAGTTTTGCGGCTCTCTATTCTCAACCCTCTTATACATCACTTCTGATCTACAAGGCTATAGGAGCCACTGAGCAATGCAAAACTTCTGTGCAGTTTAATTTTCCTATGAAGTTGAATGAACATAACTGCTAAGTTTAACTTTCACCCTAAACAAAGATCAGGCAATTTACATGGTTTTCCTTTGCCCCCGTTGGGCTCTTAGATGCGTTTCTATGTAGAGGAAAGAAAATATTAGGTGTAACAAGAATGAGCTATCAAACTGATATTTCCTGACCTTTGGAAATGGAAAACACATCTTAAATTAACAACATGCATGGGATAAATGCACTGAGTTCTGCCCTTTGACTTCAAACTATTTGCTTTCTAGATGTGTGTGTGTGTGTGTGTGTGTGTGTGTGTGTGACCATCTACTTTCTGAGAAGCTCTAATACTAGGTCTTTCAATATCCCTTTAGTAAATGTCTGGCTAAATAACAAGGAAAAAGAAATGATCTTCATTCACCCTAAGTGATGACTGATCCAACCAGCAGTTTCTTCATTTGCTCAATGCAGTGTCATCTGCCTACCATCACATCTGGGCAAAGGTCATGCATCAGTGATGTTTATTCAGGTCTATGTTTATTCACACCTGGAAGCAACCAGGAGGTATTTTTGTAATGGAAAGAGGGAGAAGTAAAAAAAAAAAAAAAAAAAAAAAAAAAAAAAAAAAAAAAAAAAAAAAAAAAAAAAAAAAAAAAAAGAAAAAACCATGAGGAAGGGGAGTATGAATTTCTGTGAATTTCTGTTAACAGCCTATGAATCTCACCCATCATGATAAGTCCTTAAAAGGGGACAGGGGTTCAAAATAAGTAAACATATTTAAGACTGATTTTTATTCATAAAAATCAATGTGTCCTATAAAATGTATAAATTAGTGGAAAAATAATTACAACTATAAGCAAAGTATAGCATATGAAGTTAAAGTACATTAACTGTGTTACAGGACTACACTGAAACTTTTTTTTTTCATTTATTTATTGACTTCCAGATTTCAGCTTCTCCTCCTATTCCTTCCCTCATGCCTCACCCCCTTTCTTCTCAGAGAAGTGGTGGCCTCCCATGGATATCAACCCCACCTTGGTCTATCAAATTGCAGTAGGACTAGGTGAATCTTCTCCTATTGAGCATAGACCAAACAGCCCAGTTAGAAAAGGCATTCAAAGGCATGCAACACAATCAGCGACAGCCCCTGCTCCAGTTGTTAGGAGACCCACATGAAGATCAAGCTGCACATGTGTCACACATGTGTAAGGAGACTAGGTCTCTTTTGTGCATGTGTTTTGTTTGGTGGACCCAGGTTAATTGTTTGTGTGTTATTTCTTGTGGTGCGCTTAACCTCCCTGTCTCTTTTAACCCATCCAGCGCCTCTTCCCAAGATTCCCTGTGCTCCGATGTTTGGCTGTGGGTGTCTACTTCTGTTTCCATCAGCTGCTGGGTGAAGCCTCCCAGAGGACAGTTTATCTTAGGTTCCTGTCTGCAAGTATGGCAGAATATCATTAAAAGTGTCAAGGTTTGGGTCTCTCTCATAAAATGGGTCTTAAGTTGGGACAGTCATTGGTTGGTCATTCCCTCAATTTCTGCTCCATCTTTATCCCTGCACATCCTGTAGGTAGGACAAAGTGTGGGTCCAATGTTGTGTAAGTGGGTTGGTGTTCTCATCCTCCATTGGAAGTCTTGCTTGGTTACAGGAAGTGACCATTTCAGGTTCTATATCCACTGTTGTTAGGAACCTTAGCTAGGGTCACCTCATAGACTACTTGGAGTTTCCTTTGTCTTGAGCTTCTGGCTCCTACCAAAGCTGCCTCTAAACACCACCATTTTCAGTTCTCTCTCTTTCTCCTTCCTCTCTTCTCTCTCCCTCTTCTCCTCTCCTCTCCTCTCCCTTTCCCTCTCTCCTCTCTCTCTCCTCTTCTCCTCTGTCTCTCTCTCTCTGTCTCTGTCTCTCTCTCTGTCTCTCTGTCTCTGTCTCTCTGTCTCTGTCTCTCTCTCTCTCTCTCTCTCCTCCCTTTCTCTCCTACCTAGTTGTCTCTCTCCATCCACTTCCAATGTCTATTTTATCTTCCCTTCTAAGTGAGAATCTAACATCTTCCCTTGAACCCTTCCTGTTACTTAGCTTCTTTGGGTCTATGGATTATAGTATGATTATCATGTATTTTAAGGCTAATATCTACATATAAGTGAGGGCATACTATGTGTACATTTCTGGGTTATTTTCTTGTTTTGAGTCAGGATATTTTCTTGTCCTTTCCATTTTCCATTGTATGGTTTTGATTTCTTTGTCAAAGTGTCTTTAGGCTTATTTCTGGGTCTTCAATTTGATTCCATTGATCAACATGTTTGTTTTTATGCCAATACAATGTAGTGTTTATCACTATTGCTCTGTGGTACAGCTTGAAATTTGGGATGGTGATGCCTCCAGAAGTTCTTTTACTTTTCAGGAGTATTTTAGCTATTCTGGATTTTTTGTTTTTCCACATGAAGTTGAGTATTATTATTTTAAGGTCTATAAAGAATTATTTTAGAATTTTGATGGGAATTTTATTGAATCTTTAGACTGCTTTTGGTAAGATACCCATTTTTATTGTATTAATCTGAATGATCAATGAGCATGGGGGATCTGTCCATTTTCTAATATCTTCTTCAGTTTCTTTCTTCAGAGACTTGAAGTTCTTGTCATTTAGGTCTTTCACTTGCTTGGTTACAGTTTCACCAAAATATTTTGTATTGTTTGTGGCTATTTTGAAGGATGTTGTTTTCCTAAGTGGGCTACTGATGTTTCTTGAGATAATTTTGTATCCACCCACTTTGTTCAAAGTGTTTTTCAGCTGTAGCAGTTTCCTGGTAGAATTTTTTGTATACTATTAAATCAATCTGCGAGTAGCAATACTTTGACTTCTTTCTTTCCAATTGTGTTCCCTTGATCTCCTTTAGTTGTCTTAATGCTCTAGCTAGAACGTCAAGTACTATTTTGGATATAGAGAGAATGAGCTGCTTTTTCTTCTCCCTTCTTTTAATAGAATTGGTTTAAGTTTCTCACCATTTAGCTCGATGTCTATTGGCCTCCTGTGATTTCTTTGATTCTGTTTATGCCTTATATCCCTAATATCTCTGATGCTTTTTACATGAAAAGGTGTTGGATTTTGTCAAAGGCTTTTTCAGCATCTAATGAGATAATCTTGTGACTTTTTTTACTTTCAGTTTGTTTAGATTGTGGATTATGTTGATGGATTTTTGTATATTGGACCATCCCTACATCCCTGGGATGAAGCCAACTTGATCATGGTAGATGATGTTTTTGATGTGTTCTTTGATTAGATTTGTGAGTATTTAATTAAGTATTTTTGCATCAATGTTAATAAGGAAAATTAAGCTGAAATTCTCTTTCTTTGTTGAGTTTTTATGTAGCTTAGTTATCAAGATGATTATAGCCTAGTAGAATACATTTGGCAATGTTCCCACTGTTTGTATTTTGTGGAGGGTTTGAGGAGTATTGGTATTTGCTCTTCTTTCTAAGTCTACTAGAATTCAGTACTGAAACCATTTTGCCTTAGGCTTTTCATTTTTCTTTTCTATACTTTTCTTTTTAATTTTAGTAGGCAGAGACATGTAATGACTGTTTCTATTTCCTGAGGTTTATACTTCCATTTAAATTGTTTGCTGGATTTTAACTTTGGTAAGTGGAATCTATCAAAAAAATCATCCATTTCATTTAGATTTTCTAATTTTGTGGCATATAGGTTTTTGAAGTAAGATCTAGTGATTCTTTTCATTTCCTCAATATCTGCTTTACATTCCCCCTTTAATTTCTGATTTTGTTAATTTGATATTCTCTCTCTGTCTTTAGTTAGTTTAGCTAAAGCTTTGTCTACATGGTTGATTTTCCCTTGGTTCCATTGATTCGTTGTATTGTTCTCTTCGTTTTGAATTTACCGATTTTGACTCTGAGTTTATTTCCAGCCTTCTACTCATCTTAGGTGTATTTGCTTCTTTTTTGTTCTAGAGCTTTCAGGTGTGATATTAAATTATCGTATGAGATCTCTCCAGTTTCTTTTTGAAGAAACTGGTCATTAGTGTTATGAATTTTCCTCAACACTACTTTCATTGAGCCCAATTAGGTTTGAGTATGTTGTGGCTTCATTTTCGTTGAATTTTAGTAAGTCTTTAATCCTTTCATTATTTCTTCATTGACCTGGTGATCATTGAGTAGTAAGTTATACAGTTTTCATGAGTTTCTAGTCTTTGTTATTTCTGTTGTCAAAGTCCAGCTGTAATCCTTGGTGGTCTAATAGATAAAAGGTTTATGTCAATGTCATTCCATCTCTGTTGAGGCTTGTGTTTTGGCCCAAAATACAGGCAATTTTGGAAAAGCTATATTATTTTGTGTTTGGATGAAATGATCTGTAGATATATCTGTTAGATCCATTTTAGTCATAACATGTTAGTTTCTGTCTCAGTGACCTGCCCATTGGTAAGAGTAGGATGTTGAAGTCTCCCACTATTAATGTACTGGATTCAAGGTGTGATTTAAGCTTTAGTATATTTCCTTTATGAATATGGGTGCCCTTTAATTTGGGGCATAGGTAATCAGAATTGAGATATCATCTTGGTGAGTTTTTCCCTTAATAAATATGAATACTTTCACCATGTCTTTTGATTAATTTTGGTTGAAAATCTATTTTATTGGATATTAGAATTGCTACTCCAGCTTTTTTCTTGGATCTGTTTGATTGGAAAATATTTTTCTGGCCTTTTACTCTGAGGTAATGTCTATCTTTGTCACTGAGGTATGTTTCTTGTGTGCAGTAGAGTGATGGATCATGTTTTTGCATCCATTCTGTTAGACTGTTGAGAGATATTAATGACTAATGATTGCTAATTGCTGTTGTTTTGATATTTGTGGTAATAATATGTGTGTGTATGTGTGTGTGTTTGTGCACGTGCGCACGTTTGCCTATGTATCTGTGCATATCTTTGTATGTCTCTCTGTATGTGCTTCCCTTTTTTGGTTTTGATGATATGGCCTTACTTTTTCCTGTGTTTTCTTGGGTGTAGGTAGCTTTCTTCAGTTGGAGTTTTCTTTTTACTATCAACATAGAATTGGACTTGTGGATAGATATTTAATTTGGGTTTGTCAAGGAATAGCTTGTGTTCTCCATTTATGGTGATGGAAAGTTCTACTGAGTATAGTTAGTAGTCTGACATCTGTGGTTTTCATAGCGTATGCCTAAGCACTCCTAGCTTTTAGCATCTCTGTTCATAAGTGGGATCTAATTCTAGTTCTGACTTTATATGTTACTTGGCCTTTTTCCCTTGCAGCTTTTAATATTCTTTCTTCATTCTGTACATTTAGTGTTTTGATTACTATATGGCAGGAGGATTTTATTCTCTGGTCCAATCTATTTCGTGTTCTGTAGGCTTCTTGTATGTTTATGTCCAACTCTTTTTTTTAGGTTGGGGAGTTTTTCTTCTATGATTCTGTTGAAAATAGTTTCTCTGCCTTGAAGCTGGAAATCTTCACTTTCTTCTATTCCTATTATTCTTGGGTTGTTCTTTTCATAGTGTTCCAGATTTCTTGGATGTTTTTGGTCAGGAATCTTTTAGATTTAACATTTCCTTTGACCAATGATTTCTGCAATGGAATCTTATATGCTAGAAATTCTCTCTCCCATTTCTTGTATTCTGTTGGTGATGCTTGCGTCTGTGGTTCCTTGTCTTTTCCTTAGGTTTTCCATCTCCAGGATTACCTAAGTTTGTGTTTTCTTCATTGCTTCTTTTGCATTTTCAGGTCTTAAATAGTTTTATTCATTTCATTTGCGTGTTTTGATGGTACTTTCCTATATGTCTTCAGGGGATTTATTCATTTTCTCTTTAAAGGCCTCTATTATCTTTGTAAGAATGGATTTAAGGTCATCTTCTTGTGCATTGGCTATGTTGAGATACCCAAGGCTTGCTGTATACCATAGCTGGGATCCATTGGTAGTGCTTACTCTGGCTCTTGTTGACTCTGTTCTTACACTGACCTTTAAGCCATCTGGTTGTCCCTAATGCGGACTGGCAACCAAGGATGCAGGCAGAGTTGTGGAATGGAAAATGGAGCTCAGAGAATAAGAGGTGTTTTACTAATATTGGGTGTGTTTTAGAGAGAATTGGCAGGCAGGAGATTGGTGGGAAAGAATCTAACTTCAATGTTCCTGGTGCTGGCAAGACTCATCTGAAAGGCAGGCAGAGCCCTGTCCTGGACAAGAAGCTCAGAGGACAGCATACAGCCCATCTTGGGTCTTCCCCAGAGGTACCTGGCAGGCAGTGTATTGTGGAGAGGTCTGTATGTTCCTGGGACCTACAGACCTCCCTGGGATGGCAAGCAGAGCTGTGGCCCAGACAATGGAGCTCTGGGGACAGAGCATAGTTTCTCACCTCTGCAAGGTATGCTTCAGCAGACCAGGCAGGCAGGAGGCTGGGTGTGTGGAGTCTAATCTGGAAGTTCCTGGGGACAGCAGGTCTTCTCAAGGAAACAGTCAGAGCCATGTGCCACCAGACAATTCATTAACACTTAGTTTAAAGACACATAGTTAGATCTTATTTGTAGATATTATTACTCTAAAAGACATTGAGGTTTTTTTCAGTGTAGCTATTTTTATTTTAATTATGAATCCGGAAATCTTAATCTTGGAAATATTTTCCTACATAATTAATAAAATTATATTTACAAATTCTATTTTGAAAAATAACATTAAATGAATTCTTAAACTAACATTAACCATCAACATTTTAATACAATGTTTATCATTTTTTGTATTCTATATATTATTTTAAATTTACAAAGGAAATAACATTGATATCAAGTAGAAAACACTATCCCAATACCAATAACAATCAGCTCCCTAGCCGACATCAGACTGAACCATCCTGTCTGCCTTTCTTCTCTTTCTTTTTTTTCTTTCCTTTCCTTTCCTTTTCTATTGTTTTTGTTGTTGTTTGAGACACTGTATACTTTGCAAAAAAAACTGACATAGTCATATAAAAGGTTGATGTAGAATACATTGTTGGAAAACATTAAAATGTAATAAGCAGCCCCTTATAAACACAACAATAAGTTTTCTCTGCACATTTGTTGAAACACAACTAACAAAGTTGTCAGATATTACACATGCCTTGTATGAGGGTGTAACCAATATGTTTCAGATCCTTTTCATCAATGGAGAAGACCAACAATCTCTGATATAATAACTCAGTAACTCATGTCATAGCAGTATCCTGAATTATCAACTGTGCAGTAGCAAATTTCTCCACATGGACATCTGCACTATAGCATGTCCCTGTAAAACAGAAAAGCACTGTGAGCTTTCCCTTTAGACAAAGATGCTCAGAACCAAGCTTGAGTGAAATGTCAGGTTCTAATCTCTGAAACCAGGGAAGAATATGTGCAGCAGAATCAAACTAAGTTTTTCCTGGCCAGAGCCAGAAATATTCAACTTGCTTCTGACTCTCCCCAGGCCATATAATCCCAAACAAATACTGCTCATATGAGACTTCTTTGTGAATTTCATTGAAAACACCATAAGATGCCTTTAAAATATGCTCGAGTTGTCAAAGTTCTTTAATTTCAATGAAATTTTAATGTGTATAAATTACAGTGAATTTATAGACATCATGATGTTATTAACTATAATATTTGGGAAAGATTATTCTATAATTATGTTTAAATTGATGGAACATGTATATCTGCAGACTCCAACCAAAATGGAAAAGAATCTTGACTAGAATGTACATATTAATTGCCATGATTAAAGCAATATCTGAAGACTTGAGTGGGCAGATATAGCAGAGACGTGTTTAATAGACGCAGTGTCACACTTAATCGAAGAATGACCATAATGACAACTTTTAGCCCTTGCATTGTTCACCTATTCATCCTAGAGTGTAATTGTCGGCTTTGCTTTCCTAGGCCAGAGAAGGCGGCTGCATCTTTGGGATATTTACAATTGTTGCAATTTATTGAGACAGATCCAATTCCTCTTTTATTTGTTTTCCCAAAGCACCCATTTTTTTTACCTTTGCTGACCAGTGCAAAATCACACTCACTAATGTTTATAAAATACCACATTATTGTTAGGTAGCAAATCCAAATGCAAGCACTGCAGGTTCTAACAGATAGGAGCTTGATGGAATCTGTCTTTGAATTGCTGCTGTCCAGAGAGCCTAAGCATGGGTTCTGTAAAACTCAGTGGCATTAAAGAATGCAAAGGAAAATAGACGTGTGTGCACACGTGTGTGTGAGTGTGTGTGCTGGGGTGTGTGTAAATGTGCACACAGGAACTCAGACATATCCATTTTGGAAAAAGAGGGAAATAGATATTACTAGCAATTAAATAGTATATATATTTTAAAAGTTTCTAAAACTTCCACACCAAATTATGAAGATAACCCTCTCCATGGCTATTCATTCGTGTTAAGAAAATTCCATTAGTAATGTTTACACCCAGCAATGGGTTAAAATGATTACATGCAATTATTCTCACGTGTGTGTAGAGGCCAAAACACAACCTTAAGTGCTGTTCCTCCCCCCCCCAACCCCTCTTTAAGTCAGAGACTGTCACCTACCAGAAGATTGTAGAATAGGCTAGGCTGGGTGACCAGACTACACCAAAGATCTACCTATCTCTGGCTCCCATCAGTGGAATTACAAGTGTATACTACCACACCTGGCTTCTTTGTGTTGGTCAATTTCAGGATAATCCACTGTTGCTAGGCAGGAGTAGATTCCATAGATTCTAGACCACTGGTTATCAACCTGTGGGTTATGACCCCAATAGGGGTCTCATATCAGACACCTTTTATATCAGATATTTACGTTACGATTTATAACAGTAGAACATGTATATTATGAAATAGCAACAAAAGTAATTTTATGGTTGAAGGTCATCATAACATGAGGAATATATTAAAGTGTCACAATCTTAGGAAGGCTGAGACATATAGTAAAATGAGAATTCTCTGCACTAATATATTGACCTCCATTTTATTTTATTTTTAACCTGACAGGATGTACTGTGTTACCTAAGCTGATAACAGAATCCTAATAGGCTCAAGTAACTATCTTGCCTTAGCTTTCCTTGTAGCTAGGAATATACGCTGTCATACCCCTACCTTTAACAAAGGAAACATGCCAAAAAAAGAAAAAAACCAACTCCCAATTATCCGTAACATACACCAGAGAGCTGATGTTAATGATTATTCTAGAGTCTACTCATATTAGTATCTTCAATCCTTCCAATAATTTTGTTACATAATTACTATAGAAGTTGAATCTCCAAGAAGGTAAAGAAATTATTCAATATTATAAAGGGCATATGTATAGACCATAGAATAGCAACATTGTATAAGCACAGGCACATGTGTAGCCCTTTGTGAAGCATCTAAATAGGTCATAATAAATGTTCTACAAAACTTACAAAGGGATTTAGAATATTTGAATATGACCCATAACTTTATTTAGGCTTCATTTATGTGAGATCTTTTGTTCCTGTGAAATTCATATGTCAGTATATGATTTAGGAAAACCTTAGGTCTATGAATATTTTTCTGTAGAATTAACTGAGGATACCTGCGTATCTAAAGAAGCAATTATAATCCAATTTGAATTAACAACCAACTGCATGAAAGCCCGGAGATCAACTGCTGATAGAGTGAACACTAACTCTCCTCCTGCCGTCAGGCAAGAATCTCCGTTGCGTCTCCACCTGGGGAGTTGAAAAATGTAGAGAATCTAGAAGAGGTCCCTGCAAGCCACGCCTGGAAAGGAGGAGAACTAGCTGGGATTGAGCGGGGTTTATGATGTGATGGATTTGAGTATGTGAGCATAGCAAGGAGAGGTTAATCAATCACATCTCAACCAACAAACTTCCCATTTGATAAGTAAAGACCACATGCTCGCCTGAACAGAACAGGATAAATAACTGAGGTCATTGTGCCTCTGAAGAGTGATTAAACACTGAGGTGAGAACTTTGGTGGCCTTAGAAGTTCTCGCCTGTTTGTCTGTTTTAGTCTCTTGATAAGGGGTCTTTGTAGCCTAGAGTTGTACCACAGCCTATTTAAACTTATGCCCGACTAGCTTACAAAAATATGAGGCTCAGACTATGGTTATTTTACTTGACTTTTCTAACTGCAGGCCTGGCTGTCTCTCCAGTGGTGCACCCCAGATACTTGCTGTTTCTCCTGGCCACGTGCTCATGGTCCACCTCCACTCACGGTGGCTTCCTGCTTCCTCTTTCAACTTCCTTTCTCTCTGGTGTCTCATAACAACTCTCTCCTTGCCATCTCCAACCAGGTAACTGAAAATCTACCTACCTCTAATCTCTCCAGTAATTGGCTGCAGCCAATTTTATCTAGCGAATACTTTTAAATCAAGAAACAAGGCTTACACAGCAAAAGCTTATAAACATGAGAACTGACTCATAAACTCAGACCTTCAGGTATGGAATTAGCATTACAATATTTAGCAACAGATCAAACCTCAACACGAACTAGCTGAAACTTATTAGGTAGCTCAGATTGGTCTCAAATTCATGGAAATCATTTTACCTGAACCTTCTGGGTGCTGGGAATTCAGGAATGAAGCACTGTATCCATGCTGAGTACAATTTGCATGTGTACAATGCAGTGTGTAACATCCTCCAGTTTACTATCAGGCCTGTGTTCTACTGTTCTCTGATGCATGTTCTGACCAAAACAGTGAAACTCCTCATCAAACCCTCCACACACTGGCTTCACAAGAGCCTTGCTTACCATTTGCCTCAGTCAGAGATTTACTGCTGTGAACACATACCATGATCAAAGCAACATTATAAAGACAACATTTAATTGGAGCTGGCTTACAGGTTCAGAGGTTCAATCTATTATCATCAAGGCAGGAGCATGACAGCATCCAGGCAGGCATGGTGCAGGAGGAGCTGAGAGTTCTACATCTTCACCTGAAGTAGAAGACTGACTTACAGGCAGCTAGGACTAGGGTGTTAAAGCCCACTTCCCCAGTGACACACCTACTCAAACACAACCACTCCTCCAAATAGTGCCACTCTTTGGGCGAAGCATATACCAACTATCACATTCTACTCCCTGGCCTCCATAGGCTTGTCCAAAAGCATGAGTCTATGAGGGCCATACTAAACCATAGCACAATAAAAAAGTACATTTTGTCCAACATCCAAAGTTCCTATACTCTGTAGCAATCTCAACAAAGTTAAAAGTCTAAAACTCAAAGTCTCTTCTTAGCTTCATCCAACTACTCAACTGTCATCTCCACGGCAAGAGAGGAAACTACCTGAGCAAACTCCAACCTCTGCATCTCCATGTCTGATGTCAAAGTGGTCTCAACTCTTATTTAATCTTTGTTGACTGCAATAAACTTCTTTTCCTGGTTCCACTTCCTGTTAACAACATTTCTCAGGAGATATCCTATGGCTCTGGTATCTTGAAAATCTTAGGGTCTCCTAGGCTGCTTCAATATTATAGCTCCTTGTTTCAATGTCTGGGAACCACACATGATCTTCTAGTCTCTTCCAAAGGGCTTGTGTCATTTCTCCAGCTCTGCCCTCTGTAGCACTCTAAGCTCAGGTTGATCCACTCCACTGTTGCTGCTGTTCTTGGTGGTCATCCCATGGTACTGGCACCTCCAATATGCTGGGGTCTTCTGCTGCAACTTGGTTCACCAATAGCCTCTCATAGGCTCTCTTCATGATGCCAAAACTCAGTTTCTTTGCATTACTCCTTTAGTCCTGGGCCATCAACTGCAACTAAGACTGCATCTTCACCAATGGTCTTCCATGGCCTCTCACAGGGCCAAGTCTCAGCTGTTCTTCATGACCCCATCATGCTTTAAAAACAGTACCATCTGGGTGACACTTACGCATTCATTACCAAGTAGAGCTGTATGTAGCATGTACATCCTTGGCTATATCTGGAACACAGCTTCTTTGTACTCTCAGAAAACATTTCTCAGGAGATTTCACCTCAGCAATGCTGGTCTATACTTATTCACCACTAATTTCTTAGCTCCAGCTAACCAGCACCCATTGTCCTAGTATTCCCTTCCTATTTTCACTCTAAAACCAGAGCTATATGGCCAAAGCAGCTGAGTTCTGGACCATGCCCCCCGTGTTCTATTACATTATCACAAACTTCTTCTTTTCCAACTCCTTCACTGCCTAAGCTCAGCTGTCCTGGGTCTTGGTATGTAGATTGACCTGAACTCATATCTACATGTTTGTCTCCTGGGGTTAATGGTGTGTACCCCCATGCCTGGATCTAAACTTAGCTGAGTAGGCTCTTGCCCTAAAGTCCCACTCCCTTAATTTTTAACCCCTAGAACACAGGATTTGGCTCCATTTTACTTCCTGATGGACCTTTAATACTCAAACCATATACTCTATATTTTTCCTTTCTAAAATTGCTATGCTTGTTCAAAATGCTCTTTATGAGGCTTAATCAGAGAACAAAGTCTCTGCTGGGCTTTTTTTTTTGAGACTTCTTTTGTCTGTGCAATTAATGTTGATCTTTTACTTTAGACTGAGGTAGCGTCTTCAGACAAGGGCAAAAAGCAGCCACATTCTTCACCAAATACCACAAAAACAGTCTCTATGTCACATAAAGAAATTCCTCTCCTTGGAAACCTCTTGGGTCAGGCCTGCACAGTTCAAATCATTCACAGCTACAAAGTTTCCCATAGTCCTACTAGTATGGCTCATTAGGCCCCACTTAAAACATTCCATGGCTTTCCAAATCCAAAGTCCCCAAATCCACATTCTTCCAAAGAAAAGCATGGTTAGGGCTATCACAGCAATACCCCACTCCTAATACCAACTTCTGTTTACTTAGGGTTTTACTTCTGTGAACAGACACCATGAACAAAGTGAGTCCTCTAAAAGACATTTTAACTGGGTCTACCTTACAGGTTCAGAGGTTCAGTCTATTATCATCAAGGTGGGAGGATGGCAGCATCTAGGCAGGCATAAGAGTTCTACATCTTCATCTGAAGGCTGCTAATGGAAGACTGACTTCCAGGCATCTAGGGTGACAGTTTTAAGTCCATGCCCACAGTGACACACCCACTCCAACAGGGCCACACCTCCTAATACTGCAACTCCCTGGCGAAGCATATACAAACTGTGGTCACAAGGCCTAAAACTAAAATTTCATAGAAAACAAAGCTCTTGGGTTCATAAGAAAATTACTACACATTTTACCCCCAGGAAGAACCAGAACACACACTAAAGGTTTTGTTTTGTTGGCTATGCAATATGAAATTAAATTTCTATGGAACTCAAGGCATGATTTTTTTAAATGACTCATTGTGATTGGATTTGAAGACAAACTAATGACAACCTTACTCTTGGCTTATGCCAGCAAACATTACAGAATATTTTTAACATGAGAAAAATGAAGCTGAGAGGGATTGAGTAGCACACACACAGGGCTACCCAAACAGTTACAAACTTTTAGAGAAGTATGAATCTATAGACAATTCTCTTAGCATATTGGGAGTTATTAATATCCTGCTTTGAAATTACCCTAGTTTACTTGGGAGCAGCCATGGGATAATTTTGTATTTTTAACTGCAGAACTTCAAAAACAGACTATTAAATTTTTACTCTATCATTAAACATTTTAAAGTACTACATGGGACACTGCAATCTATATGTGCATGAACACAGAACTACGCATAAGCACAGGAGAGTGTGCCCACATACTTGTGCACACATACACACTCACACACAAGTATGAAAAGAAAAAGATGACTGTGGAGACCAAAGCCAAAAGTTCTAGTTCAGCGCCTTTAATGACAGCAGTGTTTATAAGAGCACTTCCTCCTTCCAGTCTGTTAGAAATGCTGACACACTCTCCTTTAGAAGAGCCAAGGATATTTACTTAGTATATTTGTTCTGTTCCTTGTGTATCCCTTCTTTAAAACAGAATCTGGAAGGTTTGTACTCATGTCCTTTGGTCAAACTCATTTGGATCTTATAAATGCTCCGATGTGCACAAACTTTAATAACAAATCCACTGCTCACCAAAGGCTGTTCTCTCTGGCTTAAGAACGGTGATCCCTCACAAGTGTGCTCCAACCCTTGCCTCTTTGCCAAACTCCCTTTCTGCTTTTGGTTTCTCTCCAAATTCTTTCTGAAGCTCAAGCTCCAATTTCCTCACCTTCTGTTTCTCCATTGTCTTTGCTCAGTGAAGGCGATCCTTTCCCAAGGTTTCCCTATGACTTACTGGTCATAATGCAAATGAAGCCCCTAAATTCGAAGACAACCAAATTCTCTGCCTTCTCAGATGTTTCATTTAGCACCAGCATCTTTCTTGCCCATCCCACCCCAACCCCGGAAGCAAACCTTAAAAGCACAGGTTGACTCTCCCCTTCCTCCCTTCAGTATCCAATCTGTCACAGTGTTTTAGCAAATCTCCCCTCAGAATCTCTCCAACTCATCCCTTCCTCCTCAGAATCTCTCCGATTCATCCTTTCCTCCCATTCTGAGGCTGGCATCACTCTTGCATAGCCCCACATCTGCTTTGCTGCCTGTCACAGTTTCCTGCCTTATTATATTTCAGCCTCCATTATCCCCATGCTTGCTTCCCTCCATTCTGCATGTAAATACCTAATTAATCTTCATGCAGCTCCATTCTTCCTGCAGACACTGTACTCTGCTTCCTTCCTATTTATCCAGTCACATTGCCTTCTTTCCCTCATCACTCACTTCCTCTGCAATCTGATCATCTCCCACCATGCAGGGAGTGAACAGTCCTCACACCAGCCTCTGCTTCTCCTGACAGTCTGTTCCTCTCCATATTCAAATCCTGCTTGAACTTTTGGGCTCTTCTGCCACCCCACCCTTTCCACAGTATGGTTGTTACGCTTCTCAGCAAATCATGCAGTGCATAAAGATCTTCTTATCTGTGTAAGCGATTGTGTGTGTTTCCTGTTGAAGGCAGGAATCACATCATGCATATTTTATATCCCCTGCAGCACCTAGCCCACTGCCGAACACAGTGCTGGGGACATGATGGATAGACTCATCTGACCCTGCCCTCCTGCTACCTTGTCACCTGTCCTTTCCCCCCACTAGGAACTGGTGAGTGATCACCATCGTTCTCACATTTCATTTCACACAGGAGACACAAGCTATTGGGAGAGAGCACTCCTGCATCTCTCCAGCATTCTTCAAAGTCTCTCTCTTCCTACATCAAGAGCCTCTGTGGTTCTCTATATTAAACGGGACATCCATTCTTCAGTGGTGTCATGGTGAAACCCTCCACTTGTGCATTTGATTCCATGTTCTCTAGTTACCCACATTCTGCTTTACGAGCTGCTCCCTTTTGCCACTTATATTGGAGATTCCACCGTCTTTTATCAAGTATTTGCATCAATCTATTACATACCCACTTGGGTCTTTATTTCTATTCTATAAACACTCAGGCAGATTTTAAACTTCCCAATGGACTTTGCACCCCTTCCAAATCATTGTTCTTTTCCCCATGACACAGTAAACTTCACATCACTTTCATGATCCCTCTGTGACACTCTATTTTCTAGCAGGTATAAGAGACAGAGCTTACCTACTCAAGAGGCCTGCCCACTTCTTAATTCCCATGAAATCTAAACTTCAATAGCAGCCAATTCCTTTTGTTTCACCTCTTTACAAAACTTAGACCTATTCTCAGCTTTTCTATTTGTTGTTGCTGAAGACCTGAAAAGATGCATCAGAAGGGGGTAGCTGTATATTTTGAAGACATCTGAGAGGACACTGCAAATTTGCAAGGAAGATATGTCAGGAGCATGAGGCAGCTCGTGGACTTCTCAGAAGACTGAAAAAAAAAATCTAAAAAGAGGAATCCTGCCACTCAGGTGGCTTCTTCTTTTTCCAGTTTGTAACTGAGTCCATTGGGGTCCTGCCACTCAAGTTCAGGGTAGACCTTCCACAGTCAGTGGCTCTTCTCTCGAAAACCCCTCTGTCCACCTAAACCCTCACACGTCCATCCAAATACAGCTTGTATCCTATTTGTTTCTTGATTCAACAAGGGTAACAATAAGAAGTAGCCGTCACATTCTTCCTCTTTGGTTCATGATGCTAAATACCTCTGCTGTCATTTTCCTCTCTACTTCTCTTTCTCTCTTTATGACTTCCTTTCCTTTCCATTTAATTATTATTACTATTATTATTATTATTATTATTATTATTATTATTATTATTACCAGGAACTATGCTGTGGAGCTAAAGAACAAGTAAGAGAAATTGTATTGGTGGACAGGAAGGTGCATGCTAGTCCCATACAGCAGAGAACTGCCTGGGCCATTTAATCCATTGTCTATGCAAATGCTCACATTCTGTCTGCATACTGTGAGGCACTTGGAAAATACTGCTCAAAGATACCGTTTTCAGCACTCTCCTCTCCTCCAATTAGAGGAGTAGTTCCTGAAGTTTTCCTTTAAATCAATAAATAAATAAGTGAAAAGCCTCATTGCCTACAAAGACCATCCTAAATCTTTCTGAATCTTCATTGTAACATTGAAAACTGGACTTTTCTGCTTTTAAGTTTTATTACTCCCACTATTTTATCCCTATGCCTCACCACTAAGCTGAAATAGATCATTGAAGGTAATTGGTCCATCTGATAGATAATCTTACTTCCCAGGTCTGTCCTTACAGCTGTAGTCATTTCTCTAACCATTGCATGGAAAAGTCCAATTCTTCTGAGTAAGCTTCTAGAACACTTTCTTAGAACCAGTGTGTTTATTTTATATTTTTGGACACGTGCAAATACTTGTGAACTACAAAGTCTGCTTTGGCCTTTCAACATCGGATGAACAGTAAGCTTTTTTTAATGAAGTAAGTTTTTTAATGAAAAAAAAACCTCACCTGTCACAACCTATCCTTTATTTTATTTTATTTGCCTATTGATTGATTGATTGGTTGATTAGTTATTATTTCAAGACTTGGTTTCTTTGTATAACAGCCCTAGCTGTCATAGAACTTACATCATAGACCAGGCTGGCCTTGAACTCACAAAGATCTGTCTACCTCTGCTCCCCAGTGCTGGTATCAAAGGTATAGGCCACATTGGAGTAGCTCCTTTACTTCTCTCAGTCTCCTTAATCATCCTTCCTCTGGATCAAAGGAAACAATAGATGCAAGTAGCACTTCTAGCATACACATAAGGCACTGTTCAGATCCCTGGTCATTGCTGGGCATTTCCCACAGCTTGATAGCCTCAACTTTTGAGTGCATGCTAAATGAACTATAACACCAAAGCAATCATTGAACATTTGTATCCAAATCAGTGGTTATACTGTACTCAATAGAAAATTGAAACAAATGTGTTTTGATTTTAATTGTTCAGACAGTTTCTTCAATTTTTCCCTTTATTTTTTCAGACAAAAATTATGCCAGGTAAACAAGATTTTTAATACAATCAGGTAATGTAGTTTCATTTGTAAAATAAAAATACCTTGGGGAAATCCATTCTGAAACTTATTTCTGGACCAATTAAACCATGTTTGCTTTTCCTTTTAATACCATTATCTTTACCAATGGGTTTTTACCAGCTATAAGTTTTCACAAGTATAATTTACTTAAAATTAAATTTACTTAACAAATATTTAGTAGCTTCCAATTTACAAGTCATTTTGCTTTCTGCCATGTATTAAATTACCACTAGCCCTCTGTCAATGTAGAACATTCCAAAGAAATAGAGAAATATAAATAAGCAATAATTGAAGGGTTGGTAAAATGGGCCTATGGGCAATTTTTAATCAACGAGTGTTGACTTATATTGGACCAAGTTTTTGCAAGAAAGATGTCATAGAAGATAAAGGCTTTGAATTCAACCACATGTTTTACCTTGGGCCTGTATAAATGTTCAAGGTCAGAAAGAACAACTTTTGCTTTCCCATTATAACCTTATTTTTCGGCTGAGATGGAAAGGGTTCCAGGGCAATTCACCCCCTCCTGGCTTTCTATCTCTGTGTGTGCATCTTTGAGAAGTGGGATTAGAGAGAAACCTGCAGGCATATTAATAAATAAATTTCACATGCTGTTAGATATTAAGTAAACATACAGATACATATTCCTCTAGGGTTTATGATCTTATAACCTGGAGATTTCTAATTTGGCACCTATGACACATAGTAACTTCTCATGGGGTGTTCAGTGAACTAATTCTCATATTTTCAACTTAAAAATAAATGTGACCCCAATTTGCTTAATATACTTTATGGGTGATTCAGTGTATCACTTCTTTTTACAAACCAATTCCAGAAAGTTTACTCTTTCCCTGCCTTGTCAAATATTCCACTATTTAGAAAACAACACGGACACCACTAAAAAGTAGATAACTAAGAAAGCTAAAGCTTTGGAAATGTATACTTTGAGCAATAGGCATTTGATTTAAGAGCAAATGTTAATTAAGTATATGTTTGAAAAATCTAAGAAACAAAAGAAGCTCACTGATTGACCACCAAGTTCTTAGAAAATATGATATTAATATGCTATGAAAAAAGTTGGTATAGAAGAGAGAATCCAGAACACAATGGCTTCATGTAAGAACTTTATTTCATGTGAGTATATTGTCATAAGCTTTTCTCATAACTTAGGGCCACAGAAATGATCTAAATCATGGGAATCCAGTAGAAGACAATAAATGTCACTCAGAGATTTTTCTAATTTCAGTAACCTTAAACTAAAATTCAAATTCTCTCCTGCCTTTTTCATACCATATGGAATTTGTGTGTGTGTGTGTGTGTGTGTGTGTGTGTGTGTGTGTGTGTGTGTGTGGCTATGTATTGTGTTGATTTGATATGGTTTAGGTTAGCGATAGAGAAAATCATTGTAGTGTTAGGTTAGGTTAAAATGGAGAAAGGAAACCAGAGTCAATTGTAAAAGTATCTTTTGTTTGCCTGGTGTAATTGTGGTCTCAGAGGCTTACTGCTAAATAATATCACCTTTTCTAGTGCTTTCTGAACTCTGGATAGCTGATTCAACTCAGCTGTTCTGGCTCAAACTTACTGGCTCATATTTATTGATTCAATATGGCTTCTCTCTGCTTCTGACAGAATTGTTCTGCTTGGCCTCATACTAACCTTGGTAATTTGTCCTAATCTTCTTACTTCTTTTCATTATCTGTCTCATTCTGTCTTCACCTGTCACTCGAAGTGTGCATGACCCAAAGATTAGCATAGTGGGATTTTACTAAGGATGGGCAGGACCTTGAGCCGAGTGTGTGTGTGTATGTGTGTGTGTGTATGAGAGACAGAGAGAGAGAGAGAGAGAGAGAG
>NW_022196903.1:132569924-132577720 GCF_008632895.1 Mastomys coucha | reverse complement strand
GAGAGAGAGAGAGAGAGAGAGAGAGAACTGCAGAATATTCGAGATTCGAGATTCGAGCCTCTACCCTCCTGGCTGGTTAACCTGCAGTCCCCCGGGACTCCGGACCAGGCCCTTGCAGGCTCGAGCATGCTCAGAGCCTGGGGGTGCTGCATTCACCTGTTTCTAGCTATTCTCTCTGCAACCTATGTGGTGGGTTTGTCTGATGTTGCTTGTATTCAAAAGCTAAATTCTGTACCCCAAGATTGGGTTGCTCCAAGTTTTGTGTAGTTGGTTAATAAATGTGCCTACAACCAATAGCTGGGCAGAAAGAGTTAGGCCAGGCTTCAATTCCCAGGCTTGGGGGTCTGAGTCAAAGACCACAAATGAGAGAGAGGAGGAAGGAGAAAGAAGGCACCATGGAGTAGGTGGATGGCTTATGCATGGCCTTTAGGGCTATCCAGGTGGAGTAGGAGCAGCCCAGACAGAACATGGTTAGTAGTATCTTGGGGTTATTGACAGGGAAATAGACAAAATAGTATAGAAGGTTGCTATCTGCCCAGCTGTATTGCTTTAATGCTTATTATAAATATAAAGGGTGTGTGTGTGTGTGTGTGTGTGTGTGTGTGTGTGTGTGTGTGTTTAATTTGGGAACTAAATGATCTAAGATAGGGCAGAAACTCCCAAATAATTTTACTGCAACAAACCTTTCTCTGTAAAACAGTCCCAGTAAAATGCCTCCTCCCTCTCCATGAACTGAACTGAACTGAACTCAACTCAACTGCATTCAACTGAATTACAGTAAACTGCACTGCACTGCACTGCACCACACTGCACTGACTCCACTGCTCCTCCCTCTCCCTGCACTAAACTCAACACAACTCAACTCAACTGCATTCAACTGAATTACAGTAAACTGCACTGCACTGCACTGACTCCACTGCATTGTCTATTATTAGACATTATTTTCAAATATGTCTGCTTCCTTCCACAAACTAACCTCACCTACATTGTTTAGATTAAAGGTGTGTGCTAAGGGTTTGCATGTGTTCCCAACCAGATCATTCTGTCATCCAGCTGGATCCCATAGATTTAGAATGTCTTTGGATTTGATTTCTTGCCAGAGCATCTATGTTGCTGGATTAAAATTCCTCTATAGTCAATGAAACACAAATGAACGTGATCTAGGTTCTTCATAGACATGGGATGATTAATTCATGTGCATAATGTGAACAAATTCATATGCTTGTAATTAGAAAACTGAAATGAACATAAGGAAAATTAAAAGAAACCAGGACACCATCAACATAGTGGTCTGGGTAACAGGCAACAAAGATGTAATTCAGAGCAGTGTCTGCGAAGATGGGAAGAACATAGGGCAAGAGGAATACTCAGAACGTAATGGCCATTTGTATGCACTCTGCACGGCTTTGGGAGGATTTTCGAATGACTGACTGGACTCTCATTTACTGACAATTATATTACAGGTAAAAGTCGAATTTATCAAGATGGAAGATGATGACTTTTCTTGCATCCCAAAAGTCTTTTTTTTTTTTTAAATATTTTTCTCATCTGTATTTCTCATCTCATATTGATCAAGTGATTAACAACACATCAACCTCTCTGTATATCCCAAACCCTCTTATCAGTATGCTTTATAAAATACGTAGAACAGTACTGACACACTTTCCTGATTTCACTGAGACGTCTGACAGAGTATCAGGACAGAGAGAGCTAAAGGGACACTTTAATGTGTATCCAGTTGGTGAGAACTGTGAATTTAGAAGGCTGTGACCCACCTTCTTTGCATAACTCTGGGATCTAGCTGGTTGGGACACAGTCTTGTTTTGTTTTGTTTTATTTTGTTTTGTTTTGTCAAGACAGGGTTTCTCTGTGTAGTCCTGGCTGTCCTGGAACTCACTCTGTAGACCAGGATGGCCTTGAACTCAGAACTCAGAAATCTGCCTACCTCTGCTTCCCAAGTGCTGGGATTAAAGGTATGCGCCACCACTTCCCAGCTGGACACAGTCTTTTAAACTTGTATGCACTACACTAACTTCAGTGTCTAGATAGGGCCAACAAAATTAGAGTACTCTCCTAGGCTTTGGCTAAAGAGAGTGGTTATTCACTCTCTACTTCTAAGGAGAGTGGTTATTCGCTCTCTATTTCTAGATTTAGTCTGCTAGGATTTTGGTGAAGAGTTCTGGGACTGTATCTGGAGTCAAAGTACCACATTTCTTGAGTTTTCCTGAAATATGCTATTAAAAATTTTGTCAAGGTGATAATAACTTTACAGAATGAGTGGGCTAGTGTTCATTTTAGATTTTTATTCTCAGAAAGAGTTTGAGAAGATCGAATTATTTCTTCATTAAATGTCTGGTCTGGTCGGTACAATTAATGAATCCATATGGGGCCAGACATGTTTGCAGGAAGGCTTTGGATTAATAATTTAATTTCTTATTATCCATGTCCATACTTCTTATACATTCTCCAACTAACAAATGTCTAAGTAAGAGTTTCTATTGCTGTGAAAAAACACCCATGACCAAGGCAGCTCTTATAAAGGAAAATATTTAATAAGGATCAGCTTACAGTGTCAAGAGGTTCATCATGAGGAGAAGGATCACAGCATTCAGGCAGGCATGATGTTGGAGAAGAAGCTCAGAGTTCTACATCTGAATCAGCAATCAGGAAGAAGGCAGAAACACTGGGCCTGGTTAGAGCATTTGAAACCTCAAAGCTCACCCCAGTGACACACTCTCCAACAAGGCCACATCTCCTAATAATGCCACTCTCTATGGACCAACCATTCAAACACATGGGTCTCTGTGGGCCATTTTTATTCCAACCACCATTATAGACAAGCTTATCTACATCTGCATATACTAGAATCCATATATAATATGTGTATGCTAACATATTTGTTAATAATTATACATGTGTAACATATTTTATATATGGGGAAAATAATAACTGAATAGGTAGTTTAGGATGTGGTTCTTTGTCTTTTGTAATGATATGGTTGTAACTTTAATTTGTTCAAATGCCTATTATTTTCCTTTTTTTTCTTTTTTCTTTTTCTTTTTTCTAAATCCCTCAAACACCTATTTTTAATGATGGTTCTTAAATGCTTTAACGTCACTTTTACCCCACCACTGACCAGAAGTAGTAGGAAAGAAAGGATACAGTGGAAGTGGACCAGTTTAGAAAGGTTCTTTGGAGCAACTCCTGTCAGTGTTGTCTGGAAATCGATAGTTCAATTCACAGGTTAGCAGTGGCAGCTTGATCCACTTTAAAACATCTCATGGACACACCAGCAGTCCAGTTGGGTAGAGTCCGGATAGCAAGCACCAATCAGAAGTGGTGGCACTACTAACAGAGACAGCCAGGCTTTAGTCTCAACTCCAGTCAGCAACAGGAGGAACCAGGGCCAGTTCTCAGCTGTGCCTCTCTCAGGGAAGCAAAAATCAGTGAAGATGCAAGACCTATCAGCATTGCACAGCTAGTTCTGTAAATAACCCCAGCTCTGCCTCTGTCACTCGAGTCCTATTTATACTCTGCAAACATCACATGTCCTCCATGAGTCTTGCCTCAGCATACTCAGCATGTGTGTCTGTCTTGGCTGACACCACTCTACCCATCAGCCTGAGTCCACAGGAGCAGTAAGAAACTGCAGCACACCACCAGAAGATTTTTGGTGTATCTCTTCCTGACAAATGCAGCACAATGACTCAATGTAAGGCAAACAAATGTATGGATATTGTTATTGAACAATCCTTTATCATGTGCCCTCTCACATGCTTGCTTTAGCAGAACATCCTATCCCGTGTCTGCTTTAGCAAAACGTTCCTTCATGAGTCTGCCTGAGCCTTGCATGGGTGTCCAATTAAGGAAAACACTCCTTCACGTGTTTGTTCCAGCCAAACACCTTCCAACAGAACTGATTCTCCAAAGAACCCTTAAGTTTTCACTTCATATGGTTTTGTGTTTATTTGTGCATACGTGTGTATGTGTGTACGAGTGTATGTGTGAATGTGTTTGATGTGTGTCTTGGTATCCATTGATGTCAGAGATGAAGTATTGAACCCCTGGGGCTGGGGTTACAGGTTGGTAACTGAACTTAGATCATCTAGAAGAGCAGAAAATACAGTTCAACTGCTGAGCCCTCTCTTCAGCCCATATGATATGGTTCTAATAATTTAAGTTTCTAAAATATTTAACAACATTTTGTGACTGGTTTTGCTACCATTTTCCTAAGAAAAGTAATTTTAAGCTTCCCATTATGTTTCTTCTTGTATTTTTATGGCAATGTGTCATATTTCAATGTCGTTTGCTTAATATAATGTTTTAGTCAATCAAAATTTCTGACCTTGAAGCCTACTTAGTCCTGATATTAATGCAGCCACATTAACTATGATTAATTATTATTTGCACAGTGTGTTACTATTTTCTTCTACCTAGCCTGCATCTACATCCGAGATGTAAGTCTTAGGACTGTTGTGCTATCATGCTTAATCTTAATCAGGTCATTGAATCATCACCTGAAGCTGATCCCAGGGTTCTTTGGATGTGGCATTACTTGTGGCTCTGCCTCATGCTCTGTATGTGCTCTGCCCACCTCTGTTTCTTCCAGTCTTTTTCCTTTCCTTCATTGGGACTGGTCAACATACTTGCTTCACACTTTTATCTGTATAGCATGTCAATGCTACCATCCATTGTCTTTTGTCTTCCTTTATTTATTTAGAGCGTCATTTTCATTTAAACAATTGGAATAAACGTATTTCTTATTCCTCTGCTGTAACTCTCATCCTGGAAGCTTACTGCCTCAGTCTGCTAACCTTGGCCTACTCCTGGAAGGTTGTAGCCTCACTACAATCTAATCTAGGCCTAGAATGCTCTTAGCTTATGAGACTTGATACTAAATAAGTTCAAGCCTTTTAAGCTTTTTCTGATTTCTGATTGGCTGGTTCAAATCAGTTCCGGCTCAAACTCCTCCAGGCTGACAGATTCCATCCGTCTTTTCTTTGCCTCTCCTGAATTGCTCTGCTTGGCCTCAAACTAATTCTGGCCATCTGTTCTGATATTCTGGCTCCTCATTTTCTGCAACATTCTATCTTCACCTCTGTCTAATTTGTTCCCTCTCTGCCACCTGTCTCTGTACAATTGTCCCAGTAAAACTGTTTCATTCTCTCTTCACACTGCTCTTTAAGTAGCTTCCCTTTCCTCCCTCTTCTCCTGAGAGCAAAGCATATCCTATTCTGTCAAATATTTCTCTGATTTGTCACTTGGTCTGCCATTCAATTAAACAAAACTTTCAAACATGGGTTCTTTCTTCTACAAATTAATTTTACCTTAGTTGTTTGGGATTAAAGATATGTACTGAGGGCATGTCTGCATTCAGCCAGAGGGATTCACGGCGTTAAGGATGGAGATATACCACAACTGGAAATGGGGATTTTCAGTAAATTACACACCCTCAGGATTCAAATTATGATCAAGTGTCCTGCAATAGATTGGCTCTCTCTTTTCTAAGTATTATATTTTTATTTATGTGTGTCTGTATGTCGAGATGGTAGTAGCCACATGTGAGTAGGTGCCCAGTTCAGCAAGAAGAGGGTGTTGGATCCTCTGAACTGAATGATGTTATATGCAATTGTGACCTACCAGACATAGGTGCTTGGAACTAAATTCAGATCTTCTGGAAGAATAGCAAGTGCTGTTAACCACTGAGCAATCTCTCCAGCTCCTCTGTTCTCCCTTTTAAGCTATTTTTATTTCACTGTATTTGGCCAATACTTTCCAGTTTCCCTCTATTCCGTTTCAAGTTTTCTTTGGGGATCATGCTATATTGTTAATGACCTCTCCAAAATTGATTGCACATTGTTGCCTTCAAGTAGAAATTCTACTCTGATATCTCTAGCAATGTCCCCTCTACTCCCTGTAGACATATTTCACATTATCTTCACATCCACAAGGTGTTTTCTTTTACTTTATGATTGCTTCCAGTTCTTGTTTTTGCTGTTGCTGTTCATCCTCCATTGAAGACACTACCTCCATATTCCAGGTCATTAATTATTTTTTTAGCTGGGCTTCATTTGGTGAAATTACCTTTATTAAATTTTTATTTTAATTTCCTTTTCATATCTAAAAATTGTAGCTGAATGTTTTTTAACAGTGTTACATAATTTTGCCCATTCAAGTAGCCCAGTGGTACTTTAAAGCTAATCCTTCTATTGTTTAAACCTTATAAATGTAATTTTAAGATGCTTCTTATACTTCATACCGATGATATCAGGCAGCTTCTCACTGGTTCTCCTATTTCTTGCTCAAATGCTGCTCATGTATAGTACCTAGTCATATTTTACTTCACACTGTTTTCCACCATCTTGAAATATTTGGAAGGATAAAAGGCTTATTCTTAAAGCTTTTCACTTGCCATAATTTGCACTACAGGTATAACCATTATAGATGCACATAAACCAAGGGAAGGCTTGGAATTTCTCCAAACCTATGTGCCATGATCATGCTACAAGTTCATGAGTACCAGCCTTACACAGCTTCTTTGAACCATTTCTAGAAGTGCTCCTCAAAGTTTTCTCAAATCCATGTAGCACTTCTTATAATCCAGAGGCAGGGAGGGATCACATTATTTTTGTTTTACTTTTCTTGGTTTGGTTTGGTTTGGTTTGCCTTTAGTTGTGCTCGCAGCAATATTGACACAGTCCCCACATATTTGGGAAATTACTTTATTAAGCTGTCTCCCTTAAAATTTTTCTGTGTGCTGTTTTTCTGTTCTTTACCAAAATATGAGTTAGTCTAGATCACATGTAATCTAGGGGCATATGTATGTCTGTGTATATGCATAGATACAAACATACACACCTGTAAATATATGTATGTATACATATAATAACATGATTTACATGTCTGTATTGCATATGTACATTACATACAACTATAACAGTAACAGCTATAAAAACACATACACATAAGTATTTCCTCTATTAAAGATCTCAGGTTCCATATTGTTATAGCTATAACTTTTCCTTTTCAAGTACTTTACCTACTTGAGAAAATATTACAAGAAGCTGTAATTTTAAAGTCTCTGCAGTATCCATCCTTACAGAGACTATGGTTAAAACAGTTTGGTTTAAAGTACAATTTTGCAATATTTTAAATACATTGATATATTTACTAGTATTTGCTCATCAAAACTAAAAAGAATAGCTCTAAGGCATTTTTATATAATAGAAGGGAAAGTTTTTAATCTGTTCTCAATGATATGCTTTTATGAACAAAATAGAACATATTCTAACATTTGGTTATGTCAGCATTTTGAAGAACAAAGTTTAACCTCGTGAACTTCCGGTAAACTTCATGACACATTAAGAAGATATCAGCCTCTGAATGAGTGGAATTGGAGTTCTTGATCATGGCTAACCACAGAAGCATGGACTGATAGGAACACTAGTTTAACAATAACAACAGCCTTCAGCCAACCAACCTCAACAGCAGCAGCTAGCAGCAAAGAGAGGAAAGTAGTCATGAGCAGTTGCTTTTCTTTGAACTCCCATGCAACATTGCTCACAACTGCTAGGAACTTCGGCTGCCAGGGATCATATGTCGTCTTCTTACCTCAGGCCTCAGTAGACAATTGCACATATACAGACACAAACACACATAGACACAGACACAGGCACAGAGAGAGTGGGGGAGGGAGGAAGGGAGGGAAGGAGAGAGAGGGAAGGAGGGAGAGATACACAGAGAGAGACACAGAGAGAGAGGGAGAGGGTGAGGGAGAGGGAGAGAGAGAGGGAGAG
>NW_022196903.1:132569450-132569914 GCF_008632895.1 Mastomys coucha | reverse complement strand
AGAGAGAGAGAGAGAGAGAGAGAACGTGTGTGTCTTAGTTAGGGTTTCGATTGCTGTCGACTAAATATAATGGCCAAAAAGCAAGTTGGGAGAAAGAGTTTATTTAGTACCCACTTCTGTATTACTGTTTATTACTAAGGAAGCTAGGACAGGAACTCAAACAGGGCAGGATCTTAGAGACAGGAGCTGATGCAGAAGCCATGGAGGGGCTGCTTACCAACTTGTCCCTCATGGCTTGCTCAGCTTGCTTTAATATAGAACCCAGGACCACCAGGCCAAGTATAGCACCATCGACAATGGACTGGGCCCTCTCTCATTGATCAGTAATTGAGAAAATGCTTTACAGCTGAATCTCATGGAAACATTTCCTCAGCTGAGGATCCTTCCTTTCTGATGACTCTAGCTTGTATCCAGTTGGCACACAAATCCAGCCAGTACACATTCAAAAAATAAATCTAAAAACA
>NW_022196903.1:132565138-132569440 GCF_008632895.1 Mastomys coucha | reverse complement strand
AAAAAAAACTTGGGGGTCTAACTTGAGGCCCATATCAGGAGAGAAATCCCATTCTTGAAAGTGCATAAATGGCCAGGATCTAGAATCTGGATGTCTCAGGGACCCAGGGAGAGTACCATAAAATACTGATTAAAAAAAATGATTTCTAATAGTAATGTGATATACTCAAAGGATCAGTGCCTAGCCCAACTGTGAACAGAGAGGCTTCCTCCAGCAAACGATAGGAGCAGATACAGAGCTACACAGTCAAAAATGAGGCAGAGCTCAGACGAACGCCACAAAAGAAAGATAGGAGGAATTGTGGAGGCCAGAGGAGTTGAGGACACCAACAGAACACAACCCACAGAATCAACTAAACGAAGCTCATAGAGGCTTGCAGGGACTAAAGCGACAACGTGAAAGCCAGTGTGGGTCTGGCATACGCCCTCTTCACACATGTACACACACTGTGGCCATTTAGCATGGGGTTTTTATTGGACTCCTAATAATGTAAATGGGGGTTATCTCTGACTCTTTTTTATCATCTATGTATCTATCTATCTATCTATCTATCTATCTATCTATCTATCTATCATCTATCTATCTATCTATCTTATTTTAAACTCCAGATTTTATTCCCCTCCTGCTCCACCCTCCGAATGTTCCATATCCCATAACTCCTCCATGCCCCCTGTCTCCATGAGGATATTCTACCCCCACACAACACCCCTACTCCACCAGACCTCTAAACTCCCTGGGGCCTTCAGTCTCTTGAGGGTTAGGTGCAGATTCTATGACTAACCCCAGACCTGGAAATTCTCTGCTGTATGTGTGTTGGGGGCCTCATATTAGCTGGTGTATGCTACCTGGTTGATGGTCCAGTTCCTGAGAGATCTCACGGGTCCAGGTTAATTGAGACTGATGGTCCTCCTACAGGGTCACCCTTCTCCTCAGCTTCTTTCAGCCTTCCCCAATTCAACAACAGGGGTCAACTGCTTCTGTCCATTGATTGGGTGCAAATATTTGCATCTGACTCTTTCAGCGGCTATTGGAGGGCAGTCATGATAGGTCCCCTTTTGTAAGCACTCCATAGCCTCGGTAATAATGTCAGACCTTGGGGCCACCCCTTGAGCTGGATCCTACTTTGGGCCTGTCACTGGACCTTTTTTCCTCAGGCTCCTTTCCATTTCCATCCCTGCAGTTCTTTCAGACAGGAACAATTATGAGTCAGAGTTGTGACTGTTGGATGGTAACCCTATCCCTCACTTGATGCCCTGTCTTTCTGCTGGCGGTGGGCTCTACAAGTTCCCTCTCCTCACTGTGGGGCATTTCATCTAAGGTCCCTCTCTTTGAGTCCTGAGAATCTCTCACCTCCCAGGTCTCTGATACATTCTGGAGGGTCCTCCCAACCTCCTACCTCCCGAGGTTGCCTGTTTCCTTTCTTTTCTGTTAGCCCTCAGGGCTTCAGACCTTTTCCCTACCCAATACCAGATCCTGTTCCCCTCTCGACACCCCATGCCTTCCCTCCCAGGTCTCCACCCCTCATGGTGACTGCTTTCTTCTCCCTCCCAAGTGAGACTGAGGCATCCTCAATTGGGCCCTTCAGCTTGTTGACCTTTTTGAGTTCTGTGGACTATATCTGGGGTATTCTGGACTTTTTTTTTTTTGGCTAATATCCAATTATTAGTGAGTACATACCATGCATGTCCTTTTGGGTCTGAGTTACCTCACACTAAGGGTGATATTTTCTAGTTCCATCCATTTGCCTGCAAAACTCAGGCGGTCCTCATTCCCAGTAGCTGAGTAGCATTCCGTTCTCTTCAGCCTGATTGTGGGACCCTTTCTCCTCTTACTGGGCTGCCTTGTGTAACCTTGACATGAGGTTTTTATGTCGAGTGTTTGCATCTTATTGTTCAGGGTTCAGGTGACATCACTGTGAGGCCTACTCTTTCCTGAAGGAAAATTTTTGGCGAGGGGTGTTAAAGAGGGACTTTGAGATGGGGAGGTGGGGATACTGCGGTCTGAATGTATTCCATGACAGGAAAAAAATCTAAAATAAATAAAAATATTTCTAAAGTAAAACCCCAGAGTTCTACCTTCCCTCCTACTTTGCTTAAGTCAGGAATCTTTGCTTCAACACATCTATGGCATACAGAGAATTCTATGTTTAAGGGGCACATAATATAATATTCAAACACAATTATTCCTACTCTCATGACTTAATATGTAGCCACAGTGAAGTTATGCACTGTCTTTATTTTACTCATTTAAAATGTGCACAGGATGTGGTGGCACAGGAGTATTCTGGAGGGATTCATTATTTAATGTTGAAAGCTCTACACAAATGCCAAACTCATTACAGTGTGCATGCTGGCAAGTGGCTAGGGTTTAGGAGATAATGCAGGAGCACACATAAATCAAAATTTCAGCACAAACAAACTTCTTTCTGGACCTGAGAATGATTAATCACATCACTGACATCATGTATGCAGGTTCTTGTTCATAAGTAAGAGTTGAAACCCTTAGGTTTCACCTTCAGTCACTACTGTTTCCTTTCACACAACAGCTGGGTGGGAGTGGGGCACATCAATGCTGTCTGGATGCCAAATGCTTTTCAAGTCACAGTCTAGAAAATACCTACACTGTCCAACTTCCACCATCCAGGGTAAAGCAGAATCTCAGCATATAGTAAATTGTTCCTGGGCCTTAGTTGGATTATTTAGAAGGATAATACTGAAATTATTTCAAGTTTGCATGGATCCCATGTCTTGATAAACATTACACACAGATCTTCTGAGTAGCTCAGCATAACCTGATTCTGACACTCTTTGGTGACTGTTTTCCCATGTGTTATTAAATAGATATTTGAATACTTAGAGATGGATCTGCATTTTCCCAAGAGTAGTTAGACCCTAGAAGGAAAATAAAAATGATGTCAGGCTATTATCTGGGTACAGGGGATTGATTTTAAGGCCTTGGTGAATGCTAAGGATTAGCTTCACCCCTAAGCTACTTTCCCAGCCTTTAAGGGAACATATGTAACTATTGTATTATGGATTCTTAGGTCCTTGGTAATTCATACTGTGTTTCCCTTTTCTTATATTTTACCTGCTTTAAAAGAAGCATAATTTTGCATAATTACATATATATATATGCACACATGTATACATATATTCATGTATGAATGTATACATATACATATGTGTACAAAGAAATGTACACATGTATACATATAAGCATATATACATTTATACATGTATACATATATGTGTCTGTATGTGTATATATATGTATATGTATATATATGTGTGTGTGTATATGTGTATGTATGTATATGTATATATACATATATATGTATATGCAGGAATGTATTACAAACAAGATACCTCTAGAAAGACTTGAGCTATCCAGCTGGAATATACAAAAAATTTTGATTCATCTTATTTATTTTTATGTTGAGGTCAAATTCCTACCACAGCTTATATTTTGATGTCAGAAGACAATGCACAGGAACATTCTCTTCTTCTAATATATGAGTTCTGGAGATTGAACTCATGTCATGTTGTCAGGCTTGATGGCAAATATCTTTACCTTCTGAGCCATCTCAGTGTCCCCAAAAAGCCAATAATGAAAAGCAGGAAGCTATCTCTTCTTCAATATCATGGAAGACTGACCTAGTAAGTAACCTGATAGAAAATGTCCAACAAGGGTCGATTAGTAGTGGGTAATGAGTAAGGTGCTCTGAGTCCTAGCTTAGTCTGTGCATAAAGGAAGCAATAAGAGCTTGTGAATTGTTTCCTTGAACAGTTAGACTGGGAGAAAACCAGGCATGACAAACATGACCGTTGCAATTCAAACACAACAAAACATTTAGTGGTTTGCCTTCAAAGGGGCTCCTTCTGTTCATGGTGATCATTCTCCCACATGTTCGGTGTGCTGACATGCCAATCCATCACAGCTGTATCTGTGTATTAGTCAGGACTCTCCAGAGGAGCAGAACCAGAAGAATTGATGGAAAAGACAGTGAGGAGAACAGGATATATTGATATTAGAATCTGGCTGTAAGGATGAAGCCTGAGAAACACTACTGCATAGCACCTGTAAGTCAGAGCCCAGGAGGAGATGGTAAGGTCTCTGAAGGTAAGGAGTCTGAAGTCAAAGGCCAGAGAACTGGGTATAGAAGGATGATGTCAGTCTTGGTCTTAGTCCAAGGGCACCCAAACCATGAACACTGATATTCAAGCACAGAAATGGGTAATTGTAGGAAGCCACTTCATAAGCACATCGCCATTACAAAATGGCGATGACATTTGGCTTGCCGTT
>NW_022196903.1:132520066-132557116 GCF_008632895.1 Mastomys coucha | reverse complement strand
GGAAGCCACTTCATAAGCACATCGCCATTACAAAATGGCGATGACATTTGGCTTGCCGTTGGTATAAGTATGCCTTGTCGTTGGCATAAGAACACTTTGTGCGTGTGTGCCTGTAAATCCCAACGAGTGCCTTTGGTCACGTCAAATGGCCTGATCGTCACACAGCCTATTATGAGTCGCCACGTCTGAGGCGGGCATACGGCCCTATATAAGGGAAGGGTTTTGATATAGTCGGGGCTCTCCTCCTCCTCAACTGAAGCTAGTGAAAGTAAAGTTTGTACTGCAGAAGGATCCGTGTGTGCCGCGTCTTTCCTGCCGGCGGGAGATAGCGCGGGACAGGTAATGCCAACTCAAATGGCAAGGGATCACTGCCTCCTTTCTCTGTTTATTTTGCTCAGATGCTTAGCGGACTGGGCAATGTCTATTCACATCTCAGTAGTGAGAATGATCTTTGACATTCTTTACTGAATTGGACAATCAAGTTGCTAATATTTTCTAGAAATATCTTCATGGATATATCCAGAAATAATGTCTCAGTTATGAGAGTGGGTCAGTTTATGTTGACTGTCACCTTGCAAAGATTTATGATATCTTTGGAGACAAATAGGCATTTGGTGAGGGTTTGTCTAGGTTAGGTGAATTGAAGTAGGAAGATCTACTTGTAGCATGGGCAGTTGAGCACCAGCGTTACGTTCCTGACTGGGAATGTAATGTGAGCAGTCCTGCTGCTATCCTCTCGGGGGTAGACTGTACTTAGAAGTTGGAAGCCCAAATAAACCCTTCCTTCTTTAAGTAGCTTTTGTTGGGTGGTCTGTTGTTTGTTTTGTTAGTTTGGTTTCTGTCACAACAAGAAGATACATAGTTAACACATATATTATTCCAGTTAGCCTCATAGGTAAAATTAACTATCATATCTCCATGAGACATGCTCTCTACAGAAGCCCCTGCCTTGCCAAGAAGCTGATATATATCTCCTTACAGAAAGCAGTCTTCATCTATCCACAGAGTAGGTGTCCTTTTCTATTAACTTTTTGTTCCTCAGTGGTGTGTGTACTCAGTGCAGAGCTGTCTTAAAAATAAGCTTACACAACCTGTATTTTCAAAAAGATATTCAATAAGAACTTGTCAGCAGGCTTTGTACTGAACAATATGTATTTTTTTAAGTAGTATTAAGTCCATCAATCTAAAAGCCAGTAATTACTATGTGGTATTTTCAGTTTAGAAAACTGAAGACAGAAAATTAATTTCCCCAAATCCACATTCTCCTGCATAAGAGTGCAAGCATATCTCCCCAGAGTATATACAAATACATAGTTTTCCAGTCCACTGAGCAAATGATAACTATCAGGATCATCCCTAACTTGTAGTTATTTCCGTATGCTCTGGCTTGGGGACCACCTTTTGCATAGAAGTCTCTTGGGACTTTCTTTGAATTCTTTATCTTACATTCATTCTAATGTTCAGAATAAATGATTTTCAGTGTCTAGATTACTACCTTCCTACTTTGCCTGTTGCTTTCTCTTGCAGCATCTTTATCCGTCTGAGTTGTAAGGACAAACAGAACAATAGAATACACATGTAAACATATGTGGATATGAATCCATATGTATGTACACACATAGTATGTACATAAACATATAAAGTATATGCATTAATAAATGTATACATTTGTCTAGACACATGAGCCTACCTACTCATTAAAAGTAATCACACTTAGTTAAACTTAGCTATGGGTGAGAACAACATAAAGCTCATTCATAATACCTAAGTAAGGGTTTTAATTAGCAACTAAATGATATAACCTAGCCTTCACATATACAATCAAGTACCATGCCCTTTAGCTGGTTATCTTGTCTCTTCCATGTCTCATTCCTTATAATCTTTTTCCAACTTAGAGGCACAGTGATGATTTTAAGTCATAGCCATATTGTGCTGTACTCCATCTTCAAGCCTTCTCTTGGTTCTTCATATCATCTTCAACTGAGTCCAAGTTCTTCATAGATACATACATTACCTTCAGTTGCCCCACTGCCTACAACCTGTCTCCACCCTCTGTATTCTCAGGCTGGCTATGCTGCCTTTGCATCTGCTTCTCCATCATAAAAGTGCATTCTTATCTTAGGTTATGAGTTGTTCACTGCTAGAAATATCCCTTCCTTAGGACATGACTAATTTCTTTCTCCAAGTTTTTGTTCCAATGTCATCTTTTCAATATAGTCTACCTTTAGTGAGTATTTATAACTCTACTTGATGCATTATTTGTACCTAATTCTACTCTTCTTTCCCTGTATATATTTTCCCTTTATATGATATAAGTTGCTATATAATATGGTAGTTATTAGTTGGCCTTCTTTCTGCATCATAATATAGCTTTCATAAGATAACAACTTTTGTTTATTGTCTCTGCTAACTCAAGTGCCTAGACAGGTATCTGGCTAATCCTATATACTCAATACCTTTTGTTTAATTAGTGCATACATTTATGCTAGTACTATCCTAATAGTTTCAACATTTTATTGTAATGTTCTTTTAACAGCTTTCTTTCTATTATCTTGCTTTTGTGCTTTTCTATACTTTCTCTGTATTTGGTAGTTAGTAGTTTTTTTTTTTTAAAAAAAACATAAATATTGCTGCTTATATGAAATGTGAAAACTTGACACGTGTATAAAATACATGACACATATGTATAAAATAATTAATTTGACATAACTTATTAAGGTTGTAGATTTTGGAAAATTAGATATCCTGAATTTCAATACAAAACATTACTGGCCTTGCTCATATTACTGTATGAGAAAGGAAAGTATCCCCATGGCTGAGGTTAGGGACTTTTGATTTGTCTTAAAATAGTCTTTGATTTAACATCTATTAGGAAAATAGTTGTTAGTGAATGTGGTGGAAATCTTTTTCTTCCAGCAAGTCGCCTTGACCCATCAGCATGATCACAGCTGCAGATGAGATATACAGGCACCAATCTAAGTTTGCCACATCGGAACTTACCAAATATATATTCCTTTACTCCTTATTTTCTTCCTTCCTGATATCTTCATTTGTGGGGACTTTTACAGGAAAAACAGAAGCAATAAACCCATTTGATGGATTCTGTGTCACATTTGTCTTGTTTCTCTTTGTCTTCCAGTAACTCACTTGCTTTAAATTAGAAAAGGAACACATGTCTTGGGCTCTACAGTTTCCGCATCCTGCCAATCACCAAGAGGCTCAGCAATATCTTAGGCCTTGCCACCCTGCCTTTAAATATGGTTCTGTAGAGAGTGTCCTATTTGCCATTCCAGAACAATGATATCCATAAAACCCAGGTTTACTATATTCACGATATCCACTCTGAATTTTTGCATGCTTTTCAAAATTAATTACAATGCACACAAACTACTCTGCTGATACAAAAAGATAGAAAAGCTAAAATTGAGCTCTAAAAGCCTTTCATCTTGTGTTGAGCCACTCTCCCACGCTGACTGTGCGGCTGCAGGTCCTTGAATGTGCTAGTCATTGTCCCAGCTCAAGGTCTCTGCACACATTATTTCTCCTGCCTGAAATGGTGTTCATCTGCTAGCACAGTCTGATGAAAGCATAGCTTTTGTTCTTGGGGAAGCCTTTGGAGGCCTGTCTGCCTAAGTGAAGATCCATCCTTTCAAAAATGTTCACCTTTCTTTTAATTATGATAATGCAATATGAAGTTATTTTGAAACAGGCATTTAGGCTGTCATTGGTGATTGATTCAAATGGACCAATTATTGGAATTCATAAAATAATCTTTAAGCTAGAAAAATCCAGCATGCCTTGTGTGAGATGGGCAAAGTGTTTCTATGGAGAAGGTACTAAACAGGACAGTTCTACGATGGACTAGGCGTGGCTTGTGCAGAGATATGTCCCTGGTGGAATTCAAAGAGATAATCATTCTGTTCATGAATGGGTAACATTTTTTTATTTGGTCCCAACCTTGGAACCACAATAGGAAATGAGGGATTTGGGATAGTACCCTGAAACCAGCTTGCTACTGACCAACACAGAGCAACTTAATCAACAATAAAAGTTTACAAGCAGAAATACCATCCTGCTTGGAAGATTGTTCAATGATCAACTAAAATCAAAGCAACTCATTTCCATGGTTTCCCTTACAGTGATAAAAGGATTGAATGATATCAAAAGCCATTTCATTAGTTTTCTTTCCAACTTATGAGTGAAAGCCCTAAGTTTGCCTATATAATCAGGCAGATGATAATTAAAATCTAAACTGTACAAGAGACACCTGCCTAGAAGACAACTATGTGGAGATCACTGTGTGGACTTAAGAAGCATCTGGTGGTGACAAATGGAAAGAATATTAAGGGCAAATGTCAGAGCAAGATCAGAATCACTAAGATAAATGAATGTTTGGAGGGTCAATGAAGGTCATTTGGCCTGTGGCTGGTACATCATTAGAGAAAAGAGTTTCTGCAGAAGGCTACAATGGGTACATCCATTGTGATCTATAGTAACAAGTTTGGAATTGATCCTATAAACAGAGAATGACCAATGAGTTTTGAGAAAGACAGTAGAGATAAGTCAAAATTTTAATGAAAATTACTCTTGGAGCAAAGAATGCTTTGGGAGACATAGTGATATTCACAAAGACTTCACATGGCTCACACTCTCAGGGAGCTTGAAGGAGTTCTCAAGACTATTCTAGCTTTGGAAAAAAGCTGCAAAGTTGGAGTTCCCAAGGTTACCTCAGGCTTAATATTTATTAGAATGTCTAGTAATCAACAGAAAGTGCCAACAGGTATGTTTCCAGTTCACTGTAGTAAAAAGATGCTAGTTAAAATCACCCACAGGAAGAGATGCATACCTAAGGCAGAGCAGAGAAGGTTCCACACAATTGTTCTGGCTGTTCTTATCTCCTAAATCCAGAGCCTCTCTAAGAAGTGATGTGTAGTAATGGCTTGGACCACTGCCTAGCAAGGATGATTACAGGCGCCTTGGAAGTGAAGATTTGAACCATCTATAGTACATTCTAATCAATGAGCAAATTTCCCTTGCATATGATGAGTTTTCACTTAAATTTGGAGAAATCAAAGGTACTGAGAATCTAGATCTAAAGCCCAGGCCTAGATAACAGGAGTCATGCATTCAGGTGCAAGAGATAAGGAAACAAGTGTCATGTGATGAGTGAGTGCTGAGTCAATGGTCCACCTAGACATTTAGAATCCAAATATGTGGGGAGAAAAGAGAAGAGGATGTCTTGCGCTAAATAAAATATTGGAGCTGATTTAGGAGAAAAAGAAGTGTATCCCAGGTGGATTCCATGTAGGGAATGCTGAGTAACCAACTGAAGGTAGCATGCATCCACGTGCAAAGAAAATTACAACACATTTGTGGAAATAAAGCAATTATTTTATGAAAATTATAAAGAAATGGTGCACAAGGTAAAATGCAGATCAGAAGAAAACAAGCAATAGTTTTCAAAGATCAAAGGATTCTGCTAGCACAGAACAAAGTTATTGACACCCTCTAAAGTAAGAGGGGTATTTCAAAAAGAACATTAATAATGGTGTAGGGATTGGATTAGAAAGAATGGGCATGGTCAAGAAAGACACACTTTTAAAGCATGTGAAGGCAAAACAACCAGAAAACAAATACTCAGAACCCAAACTTAAAAGAGAGGATAGTGAGAAGTGCTGGATGTAACCGAAATCTTGGCTAAACCAGAAAACAGTAGGTCACCAAGACTTGTTTATTAAGAGCATAAAAAAGTAATTGAGGGAGACATTCGAGGGTCTGGTGCTGACAACAGATACGTGGTGAAACAATAAGTCTTTATTGGAAGAGTTTAAGTGGAAGACAGGTAGGAATTCAAAACCTCGGAGTAGCAGGGAAATCATTACTGGAAGTTGTAATTCAGAGTTAGATCATGGAAGAATGATGTCCCACAGGCAATCAAAGAAAAATGCAGTAACTCAAAGAAAATGTACCCAAAAGCAGAGCTTTGAATACTAGAGCTTCATAATTTGAAGATAGTTAAGTGCCTATGTAATGAAGTCCCACTTTGGAAATATTTCCTATAATGTGAGAAAAGATGTATGCCAGTTGAAATGTACACACACACACACACCACACACACACACACACACACACACACACCTGGACTCACATCAGTAGACCTGGCTGTGCAGTTAGGAACCCTTTGCATTCAGTGTGGATGTTTGTGTGTCATTACCAACCAGTAGGTTAACCAAACAAAAAATCTAGCTCCTTCACAGATTGACAAAACATAAACTTTACTATCTTGTAGCAATCACCATGTTTTATTTTTGAACCAAAAAAATAAAATAAAATAAAATAAAATAAAATAAAATAAAATAAAAGAGTGAGCTTGGCACTGTCGGCGGATTCTGCACCACATCAATAACGGCCCTGAGAGTTTCGAATTGGAGGACAGCATTTCAGGAATCTTAGGCTATATTGGCACAGATGCTTTTGGTAAAGTCAATCTCAGACTCTTCTCTATAATTTGAAATTTCCATTGTACATTTTAAATGAACACATAGCACTACACGGTAGCACACGCATTCCACAGATGCCACAGTTCTGGGAGAAAAATTACAAGTAATGAAAGAGAAGGGCCACAAGGTCAAGAGATTTTTTTTTCTGGAGAATCTTGTAGTATGCCCAGTGATGCCTTGGGCAGGGGCAGGGGAGAGCTGTTTAAGAAGCCCGCGGCTGTTGTATGTAATGCTTCTTCATTACGGCAGCAGAGCAGAAACAGCAGCCTTGTTGCCTTTTTCTCCGTTGATGGTATCAATGGAACACTAATGGAATTCTTATAGTCTACTGGTGCAGTATAAATTTAGCCTGAGTCAATCTTATATTAGCTATTATAATACTTAAAAAAAAGAAAGGAATCTCTTTTTAATTAAAAAAAAATAATGAAAGCTTTATAGAAAACACCCCTCTAGTCCACAATAAATAAGTCATCAGGACATGGTGTGCCTTCATCCTTCACATGTGTTTTATCATTAGTACTGTGGTCAGAACCAAAGCCTAAATTAAAACTTTCATTAATAAGATTGTTTCACAGAAATGTCACACAGCCTTTCTGCACTTAACAAAGCCCAGGCGCTTTCATTGCTGTTCCTTATTGATCTCACTTATTTAATTCTCCCTTAACAGAAAATCACGCCTGGCTTTCGCTTGTCCTTTTATTTTGTTAACAAAATAGGCCGGCCATCCAAAACCAACAAAATCATGCCAATCACTTAAGCATTTCTGTCTCCTCTTTAAACCATGTCCAAACTATGATCTCAGGGCTGTCCATTTGTATAAGAATTTCTGGACTAGACAGGAACCCAGATGTTTCAAGTGGATTTGCAAATGGCAAGTGCTGCCTGTTGGATCTGCCGGCAAATCTATTTGCAAATGCAAATCCTCTTTCCAAACAGATAAGTTTTTTTTTTCTCCCCCTAACAAAAGTCTTTGAGCAAAGCAAAGTTCCCGTGGAATGTGATGCTCCTGTGGACCTCTAGGTAGAGAGGTTTGCATCTTCTGAGTGAAGTCTCCAAAAAGCTGCAACGGGAGATGCCACCTATTTTCAGAGGGCACGGGAGGCTTTCCCTCATCTTGGAGCCACAAATGCTGAGTAGTTCAGACTGCTTCTTTACTCTCTGTAAAGAGAAGTCACATGGAGCATGTGCCCCTCACCAGTCATGTCCCTGTTACATAGAGCACTTTCCCTCACAGGTAAAGTCCCTGGAGTCCGATGGTGGGTGCCACTCTCTACTGGTTTCTGCCCCTTACATCATTGTTGTCACTTTGCCTTTTTCTTACCTCTGATAAAAACCATAGACAATGTAATCATTCACTATTCTACCACACTGCCCATGTTACTGGTTAAACCCTACCTGCATCTTCCATCCATACACACTAGTTTCCTTCTCAGTTCCCCAACTGCTCTAACAACAAATTGATTCACACTAAAGAAGTCAATGATAAGGAAAAGCATAGCTGGCTTTATTTCCTTGTGTCCCTTGATTTCCCACTATACCCTTTACCACTGCCCTTAACTGGGCCAGTGTCAGACAGCAACCTTCTGTCTGGCATCTGCCAGACTCCTGATTTTTTTTCTGGAAATCCATTCCTTTGCACTTTTGCTACATTGGCTTCTTTGGGCTACAAATCTAATCATGGCATCAGACCACCTCAGTGTTATTCAACCAATCACATTGTACTCAGAAGATAACCTACAGCCCAGCCCCACGCTTTAACTACATTTATTTCTCTGGATTGTTTTCTTAATGTCTTCTAAAAACTAAGAAGTGAGTTTTGAATGCAACCTTTCATATACAATACGAATTTCATGTCTTTTGGATGACTTTTTACATAACCTTGGAATGTTTCTGTCCATCCTCCCATCCACTGCCCAGTCCAAGTTCAGTTCTCCTCTCTTGAGTATACAGAGAGGAACAGATAAAACACACACACACACCTACACACACAAACACACACTCACACACACACTCACATACTCACACACACACTCACACACACTCACACACAGGCAAACACACACACATCTACACACACACTCACACACACACACCTACACACACCCACACACACACACTCACATGCACACACACACTCACACACACATGCACACACATGCACACACACTCACACACACACAAACACACCCACACACACACATGCACACACACTCACACACACAAACACACATACCTACATACACTCACACACACTTACACACTCACACACACACTCACACATACAACCACCACAGTCACACACTCACACACACACTCACACACACACAGACACACACATGCACACACACTCACACACATACACACACACACACATACAGAGGCGGGGGAGGAGAGAGAGAAAGTATGTGTGTTTATCATTCTATCCTTCCTTCACAGTAAAACACATTTCTTGTACTCTTGATCAATGTTGCTGTAGCCCCCAGATTGTACTGAGACAATTTTCCCTTAACCTTTAGCACATGAGCATATCTTTAAAACAGGGGTTCTCAACCAGTGGGTCGCAACCCCCAAAAGACCATTGATAAACACACATATTACATTACAATTCATAACAGTAGCAAAACTACACTTATAAAAGAGCAATGAAAATTAGTTTATAGATGGAATTCACCACACCACGAGGAACTGTACTTAAGGATCAAAGCATTAGAAAGGTTGAGAACCACTGCTTTAAAATAGCTACGTGAAGCATTTTCCTCTTTGCTATAAAGTGACCTTTTTATTGGAAAGAATCCTCTTTATTTTCTTCTTAATTTCCCCCAGGACTCTTATTTTGCCACTGGATGAGGGGTTGTGGGAGAAAGGGATTGATAGAGAATGCTAATTGACATGAACTAAGCATGTGCTACACATATGTACTCAATACTTGTGCCTCAAAAGATGGTGGCTTTGACTAAGAGAAAGAATGTGTGAATGGAGACCATGACTAATGTAAGACAAGAGCTTTAAAGCCAAAGGAACCATTTTCCTCAGACCTCAGGGTATCATGGAATTATTTGGTTAGTGTGTGAAAGAAATTGATGAAATGAGATTGTCAGGACTGTGACTAGCCAAGCACAACCACAGAAGAAGAGAGAGATGAGACCAGCACTGTGTCTTGGGAAGAGTTTCTGAGCACAGATTTATTTTTAAGTAAAGAAACCCAATGTTATTTAACGTGAAGCCAAATAACATGCATATTCAATCAAAATAATATCCTAGCTGTTAAAGACTATTAAAAATCATACATTATCATAAAAACAAGAGGAATCCCCAAATTAACTGAATAATGCTTCAGAATGACTATGAAGGGTCACCAAAAAAACCCAAAGCAGGCTTTTATAGTTTGAAGGATGCAGGTGTTTCTGCTCTGTTGAGAGACCAGAGCCATTGGGAGACCTGTCCAGAGTCCATGCAGTGATGATCAGGACCATAGGTAGACCTGACCAGGGTTCAGGGGAAAGCATAGTGAGTGTGAAAATACAACATGAGCACTTTTTAAAAAAATTTTTTTAAAGATTTATTTATTTTTATTTATATGAGTACATTGTAACTGTCTTCAGATATATCAGAAAAGGGCATCAGATCCCATTACAGATGATTGTGAGCCACCATGTGGCTGCTGGGATTTGAACTCAGGACCTCTGGAAAGAGCAGTCAGTGCTCTTAACTGCTGAGCCATCTCTCCACCACCACGTGAACACTCTTTAAGATGAACAATAGTGCAGCAAAGCTACCATAAGTGAAGAATTTCGAGCAATTTAGTACACTAAGAACTTGTTTTCTGTTTTGGCTGATTGAATTGTAAGCGCTACCATCTTTGGACCCTAAGAGCTAAGTAAACGTGTTCCTATCTTTGTTGCTTTAATCTCATGTGTTTGACTAGACAGTGGAAACTTACTTAAAATAACCTAATTCCATTTTGCAAATGACTCACATATTGGGAACAACTCACATATATGCTTGTGTGACTTTTGTGCAGCTTGAAATGAAACATTCCTGTGGAAAATACTCAATATTGAAAGAATTCACATGTTCAGGATCCCATCTGACTTTTGGCAAACACTCTCCTGTAAGTTAAGGGCTATTTATTGGTTTATTTATTTACCTATAAGTGAGGCTGTTGGCATGAAACTTCAGAACTCAGCTGAAGGACAAGTTTGACTCTGAACTTACTAAGGTCCTCTTGCCTCTGTCTGCTGGTGTTAGTCACAGGCATGTAAGACCATGCTTAGCTGATATGCTTAAATTCTTCCAATGATATAAAGAAAAATTCTAACTGAAATATGATGACAGAATTAGTAATAATGTAATCCTGTTGGGAAATATGTGAATATATATATGTATGTATGTGTGTGTGCATATATATATACATATATATATATGATCTTTATTTTTATATGGTAAGATGCGACAGAAATAAAATCATTCCACAGAACAGAGAATACTTTGGAGAATATTCTGTTAGAACTAAGAGGAGCTAAACCAAGCAGGACAGCCTCCCAAATCACCTTCCCCCAAAGAGAAAGACAGAACATTCCTCATTCTATAGAATGACGCCAGGCATTGTGGTCAGGTCTGGCTTGACCAGAAAAGAACCCTAGAAATGTTTTATTTTCTTGTAATCCACTAGTAGAAACATTAAACCATTTTTTCATGTAGATGAATAATTAGCATCACACAAAGCAATTGCTTTCCAAAAAATAGCTTTAATGTATTCTAAGTTTATATATAGAATTTAAAGACCAGGTGCTGTGGGCAACTGGCAAGAATTACTAAATTCAAGGAGACCTTTAGGCTAGGGAAAGGCTCTTGGCCTCTACGAGTGCTCATTAGACTTTGCCCATGTTCTCAAGACAGTTATTCAGGCCCTGTGCGTGGTATGGAAGGTTGTGGTAGGCTATTGACTTCTAGGGTGATTATCTAGCTCAGACCCTGTCTTGGATAAGGCAAGGGCTCCTAGTCATCCTGACTGTGCCAGTGCCTCCTGCTTTGTGCTTAGAAGCCCTAGAAATTTAGTTGAACCCAAATAATTCCTTGGTTATGTAAAATCACACATTGAAGGGGAAGGCTGTTCTCCAACTTTCAGGTATCTCCTCAACTGGAAACAGTGCTGGCCTTTTAAAGTGCCAGGCATCTCCTGGGCAACAAAGGACTCTGAGATGACCAAAAGCCTCTCCAGTCAGTGTCAGACTCTACTTCTAAAGCACATTCTTGTACTCATTTCTAAGAGTTTTTGGGTTATTAAAACAACAACATCTCCAGAAAATCTCTGGTCTCAACATTAGGGAGTTCTGAGGCCATGACGCTTGTTACTTGGGCAAACAGGGATGGGTGAGGTATCTCCCAGCTTGGGAAGACAACCTACCCTATCTAGAGAGATAGTCAATGCCCTTCTCCCAAGCCCTGCTAGGACCTAGCTCGCAGGCACACTGGAGGTCAAGAGTACCTGTTCTTTCTGGGAGAAGAAGAAATATAGAACTGTGAACTAAGAACAAAAACACAAGCCTTCCAAGGTAAGCATGCACCAGTCCACAAGTGAGTGAAGCCTAGAGGAGTGGGAGTCTGTCCAGGGCCCTCTTTTCAACAAGCATGTTACAGCAGGTATGGAGAGTGCTGCCCATATAAGATACAGAATGGAAAGACAGCAGGACACAGGGCCAAACTGATCTCCTGGGAAAGCATGTTCCTTGCCCAAAAGAGGGAGATGAATCCAAGGGAGGGCTGAAGCTTATCCCACAGTAAGACAGATCCAGGATGTCCAATCCCTGCCAACCTGGTTTACAGCTTCTCTTCACTATGAGCCTAGCCACGTCATGCTGACTTGGAGACAGACCAAGAGGGCCTTGCTTGCCCACCACCGCCATCCCCATTATTTCTACAGAAAGACAACTGATCAGAACCTAGCCCTGGAACAGTGACAACATGATGTTTGCTTCTTACTAGGCTCCCATCTTGGGCCTGAGCTGGGACTAAGTGAAATTAAAGGACAGTACTACATTACAAGCAAGCTTTATTATTTCTTTATAACCTCATAATCCAATATTCCAAAGATTTTGTATTGTATGAAATTCAATTATTAGATTTATACAACCTCAAGAAATCTGAAAGTTCCTCCAAACTTGAAAAAAAAAGTCTTTGCAAATTGTTTTAGTTAGTTAGTTAGGTGTGTGTGTGTGTGTGTGTGTGTGTGTGTGTGTGTGTGTGTGTGTCCATGAATGTGCTCACACAAAAGCTCACATTTTGGACCAGAAGACAACTTTTGGGAGTCTTCTCTGTCCACAACACTGGACCATGAACCCTGGGATTGAATGAAGGCTGGTGGGGTTGGTAGCAAGGGTCTTTAACTCCTAAGGTATATCCCTGGCTCCTAAAGTATCTTACATCTTGTAAAGATCCAAGACATTAAGGAGATATCATTTATACTATGATCTATGTTCACTAGAACCAGTTGCTTTAAATCAATAGATTTGGCTTATTTTTGAGTGACATAGCTGGTCAGTTTGCTTTTGAGCATTAAAAGGTATATAACACAAGTAAAGATTCTATAATTTTTTAAGTAAAAAAGTTGACATATAAACTGAAACTGCCTGTATTCTTTTCTATGTTGTTATTTCTTCCACCAATGATAGTCAATTACAATGGATATATATTAACTATTTTTTACAAAAATGGGATAGTTAGTAGCAGAAAGAGCATGCCCTGCTATGTTCCTGATAGGTGCAATATCACCATCCACCTTCCACAACTGTAGAATTAGCATGATAAATACCTTCTGTATGTGCAAAGGATCCTTGATTCCACACCAACCCATCCTGCAAACATGAACAAAGTGAAACGACACTATTTTGTACTGGAAAAACCATTGTCAAATATCTGTCTTAGTGCCCTCTTAAGATAGAGAAATACCAAGTTGCCAGCAAAAGTAATCTTGAGCAAGTAAGTATTTACAGAACGGATATTACACCTTGCTAAACTGCAAATGGAATTGTGTGTCAGTTGTTATTGTTGTTTGTTTGGGCTTTTTTTGTTGTTTTTTTTGTTTGTTTTTTTGTGTTTTGTTTTGGGATTTTTTTTTAAGATTAAGTTTATGTTTTCACATTCTCATGGTTAGTTTTGTAAACCTAGACAAAATTAAGCAACGTGGCTTTATTATTTGGGAAAAACAAATTTCCGAAAGATTCAGAGAGCAAAGGAAAACTAAGCATGCTGTTTAGTGAGCTGTAAACTAACTGATGTGAGGGAGCAAGTCAAAGTATGCTATTTCAGGCACACAATAGGGTAATCACATCATTTTTTAAATACAACACCCAAAACAATGACTATATTTCTCTACACAAATAGAAATGCACAACTCTCTCCCAACCGCTCCCGTCTCTCCCTCCCACCCCCGGTACTGCATAGTCAAAATCCAAAAGGTCACACACTAAGTGCTCCAGCGATGCCTTTACCTTAAGGATCAGGATTGGACTCATACTTGAGGTCTTAGGTGAAATGAGTTTGACGGATTAGCTTCCCTTGCTGACTGTCAGTACACTATATAAAATACACTACACACATCGGGCTTAGTGAAACTAGCTGTTTTCTGCACAGGAAAATTCCTTGATAGAGTTAGCATGAAGACAAATGAACTGTTATCCCCTAAGAAAGGTGTCCCTTTAGGTTAGGCTCGAGGTTGGCAGCACCAAACAGAAAGCACTGTTGACTCCGCACAGCTGACAGACTCATTACCTTTGTAAATACCAAGGCTCAGCTTTGAGTGCCTGGATTTCTCCCTGGCTTCAAGAAAACGCTCTTAACACACCAATTACTGAAATAATAGAGAAATTAAAATGAGAGAAGCAATGGGGATGTAAACAAATGCCCTTCATCGCCTGCCGTCAAATGGTGTTTAAATTTTCTCCTTTATTATTATTATGTTTAAATCCCCACTATTTATTCAAAGCCACTTAAATAGACCATTGGACTCCATTATATTAGGAAGTCTATACGAAACTATTTTCTGTAATAGGTGGGAAAACGAAACCACACATTGGACTAATTATAATGTGGTAATCGCAGGATTAGAAATAGCACCTTCCAGTGTCGAAAATTAGTACTTCCCCACATCTTCTCTTGCAGAATTGGTTATTTGAAAGCTATTTTGCTTATGAAGCCATATTTGATGTTTTCCTTTAATCTTTGATTATTTTCTTTTCTTTTCTGCCTTCTAATCACCTCGTAAGCAAATGCTGACAAAATATTTATGACAAAGCCTTAAGAATCATTCTATACTATTTAAGTGTCTTTTACTTACATTATAAGCATGATGCTTTTATGTATAATTATCTTTGTTCCATACTCACTTAAATAGCTACAAAACATTTCATTACATAGTGTACATTAATGTGCATATTTTAATGATCTTTTAAAAAATATAAAATAATCTAATTACATAAATAGACTACTCATTATCATCATTACCTATGATTCTGTAAAAACCATGCCATCCTCTCCAAGGGCCCTCCTGTTCTCCTGTAGGAATCTCCTTGTGATTTTCTGTCGACATTTATATATCAGTAGACATAGTCACAAATCTGACACAGACACACAAGCTCTCCTTTCAACACTGCTGCTTCATGCATTTCCAGTCACTGGCCTTAGGGCAGCCACTAGCCTTATTATGCATAAGGCTGCTTCATCCCAAGTCCTTCTGACTTTGATCTGTTGCCTGAACACAACCAGTACACTGTGGTCAGGTAGGGTTCCCTGAGGCCTTAGCCACTTGGCCAGATCAATCTGTAAATATCCAGAGTCTAACCTTTCTTGGCCCGTGGACAACCACAGAGAAAGCTGGGAGTCTGCATCCAGAGTTACCTCCATTAAAGAAACAGAATGATGAGATTTTGCTGTATATGAGAGGTATCCGTGGGGAAAGTGAATAAATGGGGGGAATATGCAAACAAACAGTGGAAATAGACTTGGTAAGTCATGGTAGACTTCATTGGCTCTGAGGCTTGCTGATTTGTGGCCTATCTGAAAAAAAATATTGATTTCAAGCAGGTATTGGTATTATTGTTTTTGTGGTTTCTCACAAGGTAGGGTCCATTGACTTCCATTGAAGTAAACTCTTGTTTTATTTCCCATTGCGATTTGTTCTATCCTCAAAATAATACATTTAACATTTGACTCAGAAAATCCAATCTAAGAAAATAGGCATGGCGATACATCTTTAGCAAAATACAGCACTGAAGCAAAATGCCATGGGCTCACCCACTCTCCAGTAAGTGATAAGGGAATTAGAAAAAAAAAGTCCCAATACTTAAAATGGAAATGTGAGAACTCAAAATACATAGGAAATTAAATCAGTATTTGTAAAGAATTTGTTTTAAATAGTCTGTTGGGAGAGCTATAAATCAAAGATGAGCCTCTTGTTTAAAACAGTAAGGATAATGGAGAAATCTCCATGATATTTTCCATAATGTCTATTCTAACCAACGTTCTCTTCAACAGTGTGTACTGGCTGTGGTGAAGACACACAATGTGGAATTAGTCTACCTCCTGATGAGTACTCATTTGCTGACTTGTTGATGTTAATCACACAAACAGGGCAGCCCCTGTCTCTTTGTAGTTTTGAATTCCTTCCTTGCTAGTAGTGAACTTGAACCCCTGTAATACCTGTTAGTCATCTGAAAATTTTCCTTGAAGAAATGTCTCCTCAGGGATTTGCCTATTTCCTCAGCAGATTATTTTGCTACTGAGTTCCATAACTCCTTTATATAGTTTGGATTTCATCCATTCTCAGATATGTAAGCACTCTCTTCTGGTCCATAGCTGTCCCCTTGATGTTGTTCAGTACATGGTTGATGTACTGATGGTACTTGATGTTGTGTCCCTGTGTATACTGTTTGGTTCAGTGTCTGTGCTTTGGGTGTCATACCCTCAAATCCTCATCACTTCCACAGATGTCATGGCAATTTACCCCACTTCTTGCTTCTAGCAGTCCCAAGTGCCAACCTGTAACTGGTTTGCACTGATTTTTGTTTATAGGAAGAAAAGGATCCCGTTTACTTTTCTTTTGTTTTTGTATGCAGATATGTAGTTATTCCAATGCTGCTCGTCTTTTTCTGCTGTACATTTTGGGTGATTTTGTCAAAGACTAGTTCTGCAGTACAGATGTACATGATCTCTACACACTCTATCAGCTTTAATAGTAGATATATCAGCTTTATATCTGTGCTATGTTTTTTTTTAAATTGTGATAGTACACTATAATCACATATAATCATTTCCTTCTCACTTTCTTCACTACTAACATTCGGTGTACCTGCCCCTTTATGTTCTCTTCCAAATTTGTGGCCTCTTTCTGCCCTCCAACCCCAGTTAGTTGTTGCTACATTGTATATAAGTAACCATTGTGTATAAGTAACTGCCATTGTATATAAGTAACTAAATGGAGATGTTTACACAGTATGAAGATAGGTCACTACTATTTTTATATATTCTGCCAACCTGTACCTTTTAATTTAGAAGTTTATTTCACTTATATTTAAAGAATTTGCTAGATAAGCAATTATTCAAGCCAGTTTGCCAATAGTTTTCATTATTTCCTATTTTTTTTATATTGCCCCCTCTTGGTAACTAATTCATTTATACAATTTATAGTTTATTTGTTGTTATTATTTTTATATATTTTAAGTACTTCTTTAATGATTATATTGAATGTTATATTTAATATCTGAATCTTATAGCAACTCAGTTTCAACAATACATATATTTTGGCATTTAAACTCTGTTTTAACAAGTATTAGTCTACCATTATACTTACTATTTCAGTTTATGTCTCTAATCATTTTAATCCCATTAACAACAATTTTTTTTATTATTGGTTTATACATTTATCTATTTAGCTATACAGAAACACATGTTTCAAATTAAGAGCCAAGTAATACTGCTTTTCATTTAACTAAGAAATTATAGCTACAATTATTCTTTATTAGTTTCCTTTCTGATGGCTTCAAGTACCTTCTCACTGTCTTTTTAGATGAGTCTAAGAAATTACTGTTGTCATTGCTTATATTACAACTATACCATTGAAAAATGCCTTCAATTCTTATTTATCTACAAATATTTTTACTTCTCCAGGCTCAAAGGACAGTTTTCATGTTATAGAATTTCTGCTTGATTTTCCCCGGTTTGGAATGTTAGCTGTATCTGAAAAATCTTTTCCATCTTCCATAATGTCTAGTCAAAAACAGCTGTTAATTTTATGGTAGTTGAAGGGAACCACATTAAGCCATAGGTATGGACTAGTGTGAAGTACAAAATTGACGAAAAACCAACTAACCAAATAACCAACTAAAAAACTAACTGATTGGCTGACTGAGTTGGCTGACTGACTGACTGACAGACTGACTGATTAACTAACTAACCAACTAACTAACTAACTAACTAACTAACTTGGCTAGACCATGAATGAAAATACCATCATAGAATGCTGCAGACTGCAATTGGGAGATAGATTCTATTGCTATTAAAAATTTGTTGAGATGGAAGTTTAAAATCAAGGACTAGGGGGCAACATAATTGCTGTACCCCATTTTTCATTGGGTTATTTGGTTTGTTTGTATCTAACTTCTTGATTGCTATACAGAGCAATCAAGGGATACTATTCCTTCATCAGATGTAGGGTTGGGGTAGATCTTTTCTTCATTTTGCAGGCTGCCATTTTGTCCTATTGATGGTGTACTTAAGCTTTGCAAAAGCTTTTCAGTTTTTTGTGGTCCCAGTTTTTAAATTGTTGATCTTAGTGCCTGTGTTATTGGTGTTCTGTTAAGAATTTGTGCCAACGTCTTCAAAGAAGTTTCCCAATTTCTCTCCTATTAGATTTAGTGTGTCTAGTTTCATGTTGAGGTTTTTGATCCACTCAGATTTGAAATTTGTGCAGGGTGATAAATATGGATCTATTTGCATTCTTCTACATGCAGATCTCCAATGAGACCAGTGTCATTTTTTGAAGAGTTTTTCTGTTTTTCATTGTATGGTTTTGGCTTCTTTGACAAAAATCAAATATCTATAGGTGTGTAGGTTTATTTCTGGCTCTTTAATTGATTTCTTTGATCAACATGTCTGGTTTCATGCCAATACAATGAGGTGATTATTACTATTGCTGTGTAGTACAACTTGAAATTAGGGATGGTGATTCTCCTAGAAGTTCTTTGTGAGAATTTTTTTCGGTATTCTGGTTTTTTTTGTTTTCCTGTATGAAGTTGAATGAAGTTAAGAATTGCTCCTTGTATCTCTGTGAAGAATTGAATTAGAATTTTGATGGAGATTTCGCTGAATCTGTAGATTGCTACTGTTAAGATGGCCATTTTTACTTTGTCAGTATGGGAGGTCTTTCCATCTTCTGAGATCTTCCTTGATTTCTTTCTTCAGAGATTTGAAGTTCTTGTCACACATCACAAAGTTTTATGTTACTTGTGGCTACTGTGAATGGTGTTGTGGGACCAGTCTTTGTGTAGCATTAGTGTTTGCACTTTTTCAGGACTACTTGATATTGCAAGATGACAAATTTAATCAGAAACCAAGTTTACAAAAGTTTGATTGACCATTGGAATAACAAAGACAAAGAGTGACTAATAAAGAAAGCAGACCCGAGTCTCTCAGCCTGACTGAAAAGGAGGCTGAACAAGGAAATAAATTTTCAGATTTTCAAAATCATAGGGACTACAATTGTAGGTTTTACATACTTTTAAAAAGTTCTTGATTAAAGCCTAAGGGAGGAATTTTAAAATAATGTTATATAATGGAAAAATTAATAGAACAGTATAAAGAAAGTTTTAATCGAACCAAAGATAAAAATGTTGACAATGTTTGAGTAAAGCACTAGTGATGCAGTCAACATGGAGATAAATCCAAGATAAATCCAACTGATAAATCCAAAACACAATTACAAGGAATACAATGCTACTCCAGTAGGACATGGTAAAAATCATATCATCCCCTAACTCCTGCAGTCACCAATCCACCTGGCTATAATCCATTTTCATAAAGAAAATATTTTGTTCTGGTCATCATACTACCTCAAAAATCTCTCAGTGACATCCCTACCCACCTAGACTGTTGCATTGTTTCAACAGAAATACTTTGCAGTGCTTCAGGATGTCATCTGACATTTCATCCCTTTATATCCATCAAGCGAATATGCTTCAGGATCCATAACACTCATGAACTCTCTCATCTTTGGAGTCTTATTTTCTTCTCTCTGAAACTATATTCAGGCATTATTTCTTTCCATAATCCCGATTGTAGCATAGTTACTGTATTTTCTGATTTCTTAGAGTATAGAATCTTGTTTTCAGCTTTATACAGACAAATCTTCATCCTAAATTCACCACTTGAAAGTGGCAAAAGTCATGATGGGTTCTCGAAAAGTTAGCCTTTATTTGTAAAACAGCCTGTGACAGCTAATATTGTCAGCTTGACAGGATGTGGCATCACCTAGGAAACATGCCTCCAGGCACATTTATGAGGGATAGATCAGTTAACTTCGGGAAATCAATGTATATAAGAGATTGCTGAGTTAGATTAACTGAGGTGGGAAGACCCACCCATTAAATGTGTGCTACTGTTCTCTGGGTTGGATCCTAGACTGCACGAAAAGGATGTTGTGAACTGAGCAGCAACAGTCATTGCTCTTGTCTTCCCAACTGAAGATGCTGCAGAACCAGGCACCTTAAGCTCCTGTTGCCTTGACTCCCCCAACATGATAAATCATGTCTTTGCAATTTGATTCAAAATAAACTCTTCATTTGTAAAGCTGCTTTTGTCAGGACTATCATTATTTTTTATTTATGCCATAAACAAGGTAGCTAAGACGCAGATATTTAATACAGAAGTAGCTGTACCAGTGTATGTTAGCTATGTTTTCTTGTTGTTGCTATGATGAACACAGTGATCAATGGAGAGGGGTGGAAGTCTCTTTTTTCTTACAGTTCTAGAAGAAGAGTCTATAATGACAGGGAAGTTATGTCAGCAGGCAGCCACGGCAGGAGACTGAGCATATCTATCTTCAGTTGCACACACAAAGCAGACAGGGCAAACTGAACATGAGGTGAGGTTCTCAATGTCTGTCCCCAGCAATTTACTTCATCCAAAAAGGATCTGTGTTCTAAAAGTTGCATAATCTCTAAACACAGCCATCATCTGGAGACCAGGTATTCACATACATAATCCTATAGAGGGCATTTCTCATTCAAACTCACACAGTTGTGTGACTGTTTCTGTTTAGGGCAAACCCATACTTTTGTCTGTTTGCCAAAGCAATGCTTCTAAATGGCAATATATGTCTTTAGCAATCTGCATCTAGGTTGACTAGGACAGTCCTTTTAAATAAGATATTTCAGCTTACCCTATACAAAAGGAAAATGATGCTTGAAAAGCTTTCACTGTTATTTGTATTGACAACAATTATAAGAAAGAATTTAACTTGGGACTTGGAGGCTGTATGTCATGAACAAGCCTGTTATATAAATCAGAGTGATTGATGAGGGTTATAACTAGAAGAAGTTTTAATATTTGGTCAGTTACTTGAGTCGTTGGTACTCTCACTTCCCTTCTCTTAAGGGCCTTCAGCATTATCTCTCTCATGTTTTACTTACCCTTTGGTAATTACACACTAGAAAACAATGTGTTCATGTCATGTTCACCCCACAGCTTCCCTCAATCAACTCTTCCTGAACTTGTCCTTTCTTTCTCTGTCTCTCACTCTCCCTCTCTCCCCAACTAATTAGTGCAGGTCACTCATGCATGGGTGAAGGCACCATCTACCATAGCTTGAACAACCTACTAATGGGCCAGACAGTTAAATACAACTTATTTTCCCTACCCTAGTAGCACCTACCATGAGCCAGTATGGGTGTGGGGTTTCATGAGCCCCTTCCCACTTCATACAATAGTCTGGATCCTGAACTGCCTCAATGCAAGTATTGTGCCAGCCACTACAGCTATACATTCGTGCTTGGAAGCACCCTACTATAACTGAAAGGTATCATTTAGAATGTTCTCTCTCTGTCTCTCTGTCTCTCTCTGTCTCTGTCTCTGTCTCTCTCTCTCTCTCTCTCTCTCTATCTCTCTCTCTCTCTTTTGCATTCCTGTGTCAGCCTTTTCCAACATGAGGTTCCCTTTTCATACATATAATTTACTGTACTGAATTTCATATGTACCAAATATGCAACATACAATTATGTGATGATATAAGATAAACTTTGTCTACAAACAGCTTTATAGTAAAGACACATCTATAAAAACTCTCAGATTCTTGGCTTATCTTGTAAATAAGAATTCTGTGCAATAATGATACTAACATTTTTTGTTCTATTATAGTGGAACTCAGCTAATAAATTTATACATTGTTAAAAACATTAAGGATAACCTTTGTCTTTTAATTTCCATTGCCACTCCATGGAGGCCTTCTGGATAATTCTGTTATAATAAAATTGAAATAATTCAATTTTCATGTTACTTGTAATATTATAGATTTATTTATTTTCTATTTCTTCTCTATGGACCATGATTCCATGAAACTAGACAGTTATGTTTATCTCTGTTTCCTGGCATTTACATATTGAGACACATATTAAAATTATCATAAAATTAATAAATAGGTGGAAACATGAATATTTAGGGATAATTTTCACACTAGAGTGTATAAGAAGATTTAAATTTCAAGAAAACTATAAAAAGAAAAATCTCCAGGTGTCCATCCTGACCTTAGTATTAAGTTTCAATGTTACTATATTTAATTAGTTATTCATAAAAATAAATCAATTTAAACTAATAAGGCACTCAAATTACTTCCCTTTGCTTATCAAAATATAAAATAAAATTGAAACAATATCATGATTTTCTAGTTATGTGCTCCAAATATTTGAACGTGGCATAGTAGGGTAAATATCCAGAACCAAAGAGAGTTTAAAGCTGGTTAGAAAATGAATACTTTTTTAAGACCCCAAGAAGTAGAGTCATCTTTATTGTTTTCATCAGAATTGGCCTTCTATGGGGCTTACCCACAATTGTATGAGAAAATGACCCTCAAAATATACCTACCTCCGAGCTATTTTCTTCTGCTCTTGTTCAGGCACCAGCAAAAGCCTTAAAAGGCGTAAGAGAGAGAATGATCCTCACAGATTTCTCTAGGCTTGCAGACTCTCCTCATTAGAACTCTGTGGTTTTGATTGACTCATACTTGGAGGAGATGCGGATGTAAAGATGAGGGTTCGTGTGGACTAGTACAGGGAAGAGGTGGTGCTGAGACCCGACCCTCTGACAGGAGGAACAGTACTAGTTTCCCCTTCCCGGGATCGGTACCTTCAGAAAGCTTCAAACTTCATTTCTTAGAATTCAACTTCAGCAGCCTTTCTTTTGAAGTCGGATGATGGGAATACTTGATAGTATAGAAGTGAGTAATAAAAGGAGCGCTTGAGTTTTCTCATCCTGTTGTCTCAAATGTCATCTTGGTGAATGATTGTATCTCTTCCTCCACAGATGAGGCAGGGACCACACAGGGCCCCCGCTGAGCCTTCAGCAGGGAACCACGGGCCCTCATCCTGCAGCCTCTCTTACACTCTGGCGATCTCCCTTCAGTTTCTCATCTGGGTACAGTTCCTATTCCTGTCCTGCTTCTCAGCTCTTCCATCACTCAGTGTGAGACATTGTGTCTCCTGTGCTGAAGTAATTGCTGTAGTTTCTGTTTCCCCGGAGAGACTTCTTGTGGATAGGAGAGCTATTGATAAGTTATTCTGATACCCAGCAGCTACTCTCACAGTGTCCAAGAGGCATTGTCATCTGGACTAAGTATTGAAGCATATGTTAAGGAGAATATTACAGAAATACAAGTGATAAGTGTAAAAATATAAGTATTGCAATTAAGAAAATTACTGAATTCAATAACATCTATTTGATGCAAAGCCTTGTTGGTTTTTTTTATTTATAATAATACTAAATTTGGTGAAAGCATTTAATTTTTCTTTAATTTGGGGTCCAACAAATTGACTAATTTTTGAAATTCTGTTGTGCATGGATTGATTTTATGTAAATAACATAATATAAAATACCAGAGTACATTATTGTTGCAACATAGTGTCCCCTAAAAGGATTACACGCTTTTGTTTTAAAGGTATGTGAGTAGGGAAGATATGTATATATTTTGTATTACTCTAGATCAAGAAGAGAATAGCAATGACCTATTGTTCAGATCATGCCTCGACCTGAAAAAGCAGTTACCCTACCTGCAGTGCTTCTGAATTTTGAGATCAGAAACATGTTCTTGCCTCTGTATCTTTCTTCCCAAGTTTTACTCAGTTCTTTTCAGGAAGTGTGCTATGTATTTGTGTGTAGCATTACTTGTTGACTTATGAAACTGAAAGAGTAGGCTAAAATATACTTACTTCCACATCAAGTCCATAAAGCATGCATGCATGCATCCATCTGTCCACCCAGCAGATGTAATAGAGAAATGATATAGCAAAGGCTAGACCTGGAGAGGAGCGGGGAGCGGGGAGCTGCAGCAAGCAGAGGTTTGCAGGTCTCCCTCCCTACACTAGGAGAAAATGAGGAGAGAAGTCAAAGCAAGTAGAAGGAGATGCAGTACTCAAACTTACAACTGATTTCCTTTTAGCGCATTGAACTGTGACCTGCTTCATATAGCTAGCAATCGCCACAGTAAGTTTTTCATTTTTCTCCAAATATAGTATTTACTTACCTCATTATTTTTTAAAATAATTTAAATATATGTGGATTATCAACATTTATATCTGTAACAACTTCTGAAGGTAAAAATCATTTGAAATTTACAAACATTTATAAAAGATATAAAAGTATGTTCAGAATATATAAAGGATGAACGTAAAGGAAACATCCCATTTTCAACCATCTTGACTTATGAAATAGTCAGAAACTGACATCAAAGCTGATGAATTATTTTTTCTTTAGAGGAGAAAGAGAAAGGGGGGACTGTAAAGTCTCTTACTACTAGAATAAAGTTTTCTTTAGTAAAAATGAAAACAGCAAAAACTCAGAAAAAGAAGGAGGCAAGGGTCAGCATAAGAAATTAATGCCAATGTGACAGGATTCTGTGGGCAGTGAGCTGGCTTATCAGCTAAGTCCCCTTGCCTCTAACTCTGGCTACCTGGCCTCACTCTTGGGGACCCACAAGGTAGAAGGAATGAACTAAAGAAAATCTATCCCCCCACAAAAAGTAAATAAACAAATGTATTTGGTTTGGGTTTGGGTTTTATGAGAAAATGAGCAGTTTTTAAGGAAATTAAAAACATTCATTCCACAGAGGACCGATGTCATTTGTCACCTCTCAGAAAATTTAATCTGTAACATGGAGGCTCGGTTCTATTTAAATAAATACAGCGGAACAGTGGAGTTATGATCTAGGCTTACAGATGTGTGATATAGTTCTGTGAAGAGAAGTAGTTTATAAGTCTCTGAGGCTTTACTCTTCATAAAGGCTTTGTCTCAGCCTCGCCTTAACAATATTGATTTTTCTAATTACTAAGTTATTACTTGGGACTTCCAATTCAGTGTGGTTGATTGGACACTGTTTCTTAGAGTTCACCACTTTCCAAAGATGTGTAGTAATAAAAATCATAAAGCGTTCAAGGAGGTACCTAGAGAGAAGAACATACGCAGATGAGCGAAGTCAACCAATTTTGGAGAAGTGAAAAAAAAAAAAAAACAGAAATGCTAACTAAGGAGGCCAAAGGAAGCTTCCGGCCTCCCTCCTTACAGAAGGGACACAAAGTCGGCAGCAAGGATGCCCTGAAGAAAACTGGATGCTAGCAGTTTAGCTAAAGTCAGCAGAGAAGGGGGACCAGAGAGTCGGCTGAGAAAGTCCATGAAAAGCAGCAGAACTCTTAGTGTGGGCAAAAAAGACATTTGTCAAGTTCACACCTGTCATCCACTAATCAGAGACATTCTCTTAAGACATGGAATCCAAGGGACGGACACCACACAGGGAAATGTGGACAAGCATGCTTTAACAGCAAATGTAGATCATTGTGGGCAAACTGGTCTTTCCAGGCCTCCAAACAGCTGGGTGCATGGCATAGAGGAAAATTGGAAATAAGGAGGCATTTAATGGTTGGGGAGCAGTTAACACGAGGGTCTCTGATCACACACATCTGTTTATGTGAATATACTGCTGACATACACCTTACATCTCACAGGGAAGAGTTTCCTCCAACCAAAATGAGTTTTGATATTGCAGCAGGTGTTCATACATGTAAAAGGGGAAGACGTGCAAATGTAGAAATGAAGTGCACTTTATATACAGCCATGCACGTGTTGAGATATAATCAGAAACTTGGCCCTCACTTGGCCTGATTTTGTTTTCAGAGATGTAACTGTAGATTGCATCAAAATGATATTTTTCTTAACCCAGGGTTTATCCAAGAGTTCTAGCAAGGTTTAAAGTCATATCACATGAGCAACCTCTCATTCCTCTTCTGGATATTTTAACTAAAGGAAACAATGTGTTGTTCTGAGATGTCCTCATGTGTGTATTTAGACCACTGTTTACCATACAGAGGCACGAGGTAGCCTGTTTTCCAGTGGAATGGGAGTAACCATACCTGGTGTGAACACACACACATACACACACACACACAAAGAGAGAGAGAGAGAGACAGAGAGAGAGACAGAGACAGAGAGAGAGACAGAGAGAGACAGAGAGAGACAGAGAAAGACAGAGAGAGACAGAAAGAGACAGAGAGAGAGACGACACAGACACAGCTCAAGACCGCAAGAGAGACAGAGAGGGGGGAGATAGAGGGAGGGAGAGAAAGAGACAGACAGAGAGAGACAGAGAGACAGACAAAGACAGAAAAAGAAATATTATTCACTCTTAAAAAAGGATGAGAAGGTACTATTTCCCATAATAGAGACATGGGTTATGTTAGGCTATATGAAGTAAAGCAGAGACAGAATAAGAATTATTGAAGCATATCACATATCTATTATTTCTCTGAAAATATGATCAAATGGAATAACAGAGCTAGAAAATGAAACTCTGGGAATGACCAGCAGAGTGAGGAGGTTAATTGAAAGGGAGCATATAGAGCTAAGGATATAAAGTAGCAGATACATGGGTTACATAAGCCTGAGAGTCTGACAGACCACACCAGGACAGCAGTTCATAGCACACTGTAATCAAGATTTTATTCAATAAGGAGATCATGACAGTGCTCAGCAGGAGAGAATAATGGGCAGCTGTGATTGACGGATGTGGGAATTTGTTTCACTGTACCAACCACTTTACTACATGGACATTATCTCGAAACACTGTGTCATATGCCTCAAATAGACACAATGGATTTCAAGGAAAAAGACATGCTACTTGACACATGTCAGTGTTGCTCACCAGCACGTGCCTATCCACCTGCATTTACAACTGCCACCTCCACAGATATTCAGCACGTGCGTGCAGGCTTCTGACATACAACATAACCACAAAGTGCACGTGCTGGATGATTGACTCCACAAAACACATATTTTTTATTACAAGGTGCTCTCTACTTCTTATCTGTTTACGCTTCAATTCTGTAAAGACATTATTATTGGTAAATTGTATGTGTTGAAAGGTTAGGTTATACCAAAAGATGGTACAGTAAAGGCAGATTTATAACGACTCTGCTTTTCAACAGATGAGCATCATTCATGATGTTGAGGGTCTGCTACTTAAGATACATTTACTCACTGAAAATTCTTACCCCAAACACAGAGTCCAGCCAGTCTTTTGTTCTTAAATGGAGGCTGTCAGACAGGTGCTATCAGATATCTGAGGAAAGCTTCTAAACACAACGACTTAGAGAAAGAGGAAACAAAACAAACCAAATAGTAAAGCAAAAAATAAAATCAAGAGAAGAAAACAACATAAGAAAAAACAAGGTGGTGTGTGTGTGTGTGTGTGTGTGTGTGTGTGTGTGTGTTCATGTAACTCTAAGCTATATAGATCAGAGAACATAAGTGATCATTGCCCTTTGCATGTTTGTTCGAGGTCAAAACCAATTTCCTGATACTATAGAGCTTTTATTTCCCTTATTTGCCCCCTACTCTCATGTGTGTAAGCTAGAGTTTTTCAGGGGCAACACAATACAAGAAGACAAACGATAAATTAGGACCTGAAATATCTTTGCGAATGCAACTGTCTTCAGTTAAGCTGGTCATTAAAATAGTATTTTTACTATCATGTGACAGGTTTAGTGCTATTTGTAAATTAATAAATGTTTTAATATAATTATGTGTCACTTAACAAGGATTATATGTTCTGAAAATTGCTTCATTCGACAATTTTCCTGGTGTGAAAATTTCACAGAGTGTACTCTTTCAGACTGAGTTGGCTCTGGTTTGTCTAGTCCATGCAGTCTGAAGGGACTGTTGTACACACAGTCTTTCATGGACTGAAATGTCATTATATGGCACATGGCTGCTGCTCAGCTCTCGTGTCTAATACAATACCCACAAATATAACCTACACAAAGTAAAGCACCTTGGGATGGTCAGTAAATTTTAATATGTAGGTCTTGGTGACCAAGGTATTTGAGAACCAGTGAAGTTCAACTTGTAAAATACTTATCACAGGTGTACATATATGTATGTAAATGTGCATGCAGAAATGTGAAATAGACATAAGTATGAGTATATGCACATCTGCGCATGCTCGCGCACACATATACACACACACACACACTCACGCTTGTATTTACTATCCTGAGGACAATGGCAGGGACCAGGGAACAAACTGAAAGTATCCTGATAAAGAAACAGAAGAGGATGTTTACATAGCCTTAGTGTTTCAAAGATAGATGAACTATCTGAAATAATCTATAAATTTAAAATGTAATTGATGGACTAGAGAGCTGGGTAAATGATTTTGATCACTTGCCTCTCTTTTAGAGGAGCTAGGTCCCGGTCACACATCCACATCCACATCCACATCCACATCCACATCCACATCCACATCCACAGCCACATCCACATCCACATCCACATCCATATCCACATCCACAGCCACAGCCACATCCACAGCCACATCCACATGCACATTCACAGCCACAGCCACATCCACAGCCACATCCACATCCACATCCACATCCACAGCCACAGCCATAGCCACATCCACAGCCACATCCACATGCACATTCACAGCCACAGCCACAGCCACATCCGCAGCCACAGCCACATCCACAGCCACATCCACAGCCACATCCACAGCCACATTCACAGCCACAGCCACAGCCACATCCACATCCACATCCACATCCACATTCACAGCCACAGCCACAGCCACATCCACAGCCACATCCACAGCCACAGCCACAGCCACATCCACAGCCACATCCACATCTACAGCCACAGCCACAGCCCCATCCACATGCAAATTCACAGCCACATCCACAGCCACAGCCACAGCCACATCCACAGCCACATTCACATCCACAGCCACATCCACATGCCCACGACCATCTAGAACTGCAGTTGCAGGGCACTTGATGGCCCTCATCCAGCTTCTATGGACCCCATGCATGCAAGTGGTGTATGTAAACGTACACAGGAGTGTCAGTTTATGTTCACACACAAATAAGAGAATAATTTTTTAAAAGTATAATTCAATAAACTTCTCAAAATGAATTGCAAAACACAAAGTACAGAATGTGCAAAGGGAGAAAACAAGAACATTAGATTATAGGTCCAAAGGTTTCCCATATTCGGTAATTAGAAGTTCAGAAAAAAATATTAAGAGCATTAATTCAGAGAGACAATACTCAAAATCACAGAACTGCAGGACAAAACTTGCCAGAATAAAGGGGTAAATGGAGCAAATTGAACAACAACAACAAAAGAATTACCCTAGGTGCCCTGCAGTTCACATCACTGAGGACCAAAATAACTTGAATCACTCTTCCAAAAGCTGACAGATTAGGTATAAAAATAAAAATACTTGTAAGTAGAAAATTGTGAAAATGGTGTCCTAAGTCTTTTAAAAGACCGATTTTGTTTTCAGTTGTGTACCCATCCCATCTCTGTAGAGATGTGTTGATCTGTGTGCTGTACCTGTGGAGGACAGAGGAGGTCAGCTGATACCTCGAGAAGGGGCTATGGACAGTCATGAGCTGCCTAAAGCCGGTGCTGGGAACCCAAGGCAGTTCGTTGATGCTCTCAGCCACTGAGCCATCTCTCCAGCTCTAGGGCAACACTTCTATGTGAGGAGTCTCTCAGGCTGAAGCTTTCTATTCAAACCCAGCCAAAGCTTTATACAAAACAGCTCCAAGACAAGCATAGTCATCAAATTTGTGTCTTCCATACTTATCTCTAAGTAAGACCCTGAGGGAACGGGTAGTAACCCTAGAAACGTGACAGTCATAAGTACAGAAAGCAGGGAGACACACCAGAATGTCACACAGAACCTCCAGGTCTGCAGGTTGGGGAACAGCCTGGCCATGGAAAGTCAGGATTCCCAGCAAAGCATTTCCAGGAGAAAGCAAGTGAGCCTGCCGGCTCTCCCTCCCTCACTCCGTGATTGCTATAAGAGGATAATTGTTTGGTGTGGAGAATATTGGCACAGAGGGAGTGAAATTGAATTTGAATATAAGAGTATTATCCCATGAAGAAAAAGGAAAACTTGAAAGAAAAACTCACCATAACACATCCCTCTCAACTTACCTGGACAATAATTTATCTGAAAGCTATTGATCCCTTCCCAGTCAGCCTAAGTTGAAATCTTGCAAGCTTACAAAGCAATGAGAAAAAAAATAAAGGACAAAGTTGGTAGATGACAGAGAGAACAGTCGCTGTGAATGCCTAGAGACTCACATTCAAACACACCAATTTATGTGTAGGATTTCAGGATATTTTTAAGTAGCAGTAGAAAGGTATAATTTCATATTTATGAAATTAAAATGAAATTTCACATACTCTTTTATAATATAATGATGATACTTCACACTTTAATCAGACAATCTGAAGCACTTTATAAACATTAGCAAATTAAGTCCCACAATACCCCATGTGGTAGTTAATAATAGTCATTCATTATATACTCAGTAGTTGAAATGAGACATCAAGAGATTAAATGATTTGCTTCAAGATCATGCATTCCCTGAGTTTCAGGGAATAGTCGTCTGCAATTGCCCATGTATTTTGCTCTAGCTGTCAATATTCTCTTACCATTTGTGTCACTTCAGATAATGGGCTGAGCTCTCTATTTGGAGTCATTATCTGGAACACAGGATCACTTGGCCACCTTACAAATGAATAAAATTTCCACATTTCCCCTTGGGTATGGTGAAGCACAAACACACTGCTTACCAAATTCCTTTTTATTTCCAAGTATATCTCTTGATGTGAGTTTTTTCCAATGTAAGCATATTTTCAGAGTAGCACCTATATTTAACAATTTATGCTTTGAAAAATCTATTCACCCTTAATTAATCAAATATTTATTAGGTGATTTCTGTAGACCAAGCACTGCAGATTTAACTCTTACCATCACGAATCTTCCTTTCTACCTACAAATGAAAGGATGTTTTCAAAAATGATTACAGTAAAGGCATCTGGAGGTTACAAAGGCAGTGTATGACACCAAACAATCATGTACACCCAGATTAGAAGTTACACCTGAATATTATTTCTGCAGGGCTGTTAAGATGGAAGATAATGCCCACATGCAGATTGTTGAAGCCTTGTGAGATAAACTCCGGATAGTCAGTGGTGACAGAGAAATATTCAGTTTGATAGAAAAGCATGCAGAGGAACAGAGAGAAAGAGCAGGAGAATGAATCCAGTCTGTTCTGGAAGGCTCAGGAACAAGTGCAGAGTACTAGTCTGTGTATGTACTTCACAGGGGTTGGGGTGATGCTTCCAGACAAAGAGAGAGCCTTAGAAAAGTCACAATGTACTTCCACTACTAAATAACTTAAAAGAGATATATATCTAGAGAAAGACAAAAGGCATGCCCACAAGCTACATGGCACACTGCTGGGAAAATCTTCTCTTCTCTGCATTCAAACAGAGCAATGCAAGAAGTCATATTAAAAAAAAAAAAAAACCCAAGCCTGCAGCTAGGCAGTTCTGAAGACAAAGGCACCTCCTCTTATGGTTCATTCTGCACATCCAAAGTGAGTATCACCAGACTATCTTCTGGTACTTGACTCTAGATAAAATGAAAGAACTTTTAGTTTAGAAGCATGCAGTGTTCTACCAGGTAGCAATCTGCTCTGTACCGTATTCTGGAATGAAGTTCAGAGAGACAAGATTTCACACATGCCCAGCTCTGTGAGGGAACACTGCTCCTGAAAGAGACCAAACAGAGGCAGTGTCACTATTCATCTTCATTGCCAGAAACTACACACAAAAAACATGCCCTTGCCTAAGTGAGACATAGCACCCTTTCAATGCCCTGTTCAACATAGTTCTTCAGCCAGCTTGCTGGCCCAGGTTGTTGCATGTGCCAGCTTGCTGGCCCAGGTTGTTGCATGTGCCAGCTTGCTGGCCCAGGTTGTTGCATGTGGAGGTTAGAGCAGTATTCCAGGGATAGTCTCTCATCACTGTCTACCATGTCTCCTTCAATAAAGTCTTTCTGAAACAGAAGGTTTCCATTTCAGCTAGGCCGGCAGCCACTGAGCTCTTGGAATCCACCAGTATCTGATTCTTAGTACCCTGGTTGCAGACATGGACAGCTGTACACCTTACCTTTATATAGATACAGATATTCAAACTCAGGTCCTCATGGCTGCAGAAAATTTTCTATCTAGCCCATCTCTCCCTTTTATATCTGTCTCTTTTAAGATCAAATTTCATAGAGAACCTACCTTGTCTTGGATTTCTCAATGAACAGAGTTTGGCCTGGAATTAAGTTAGGTATTTACCTACTTCAGGCTCCTAAATACTGGAGTTATTTTAATTTCTTTAGTTACTTTCCATTTTAATCTTTATTATCTTCCCTTCATTTAGCTTTCATTTTCTATTTTTCTTCAAGGAGGACTCAAGGGAACCCCAAACAATACATGCCATTATAATTGTTCTTAGAATCCCATGGTAATTAGATAGTAAGATTCTATTGTGAAGGTACCACCCACAGTCGGCGTAGGACATTAAGCAATAAATCTTCCTTTGACTAGGAAATTCTCTAATTGCTGCCTAGCATTTGTAATGTTGAAAGGTGATATTGTGAGTTCCTGGAGAAGAATAACATCAATGACCTCAATCCAGTGCTGGGATCCTTGTGCTATAATATTGCCATGCTAAGCAAAGTATGCTCTCGAATGCAGTAGTGACATGATAGTTAAGGGTGTGACTACATTTTAGTTGGGTTTGAGATCTCACAAGAGTGTTTTATGCCTAAGTTATGAACCCAGTCAAAGGCCTGTGACTGATGACATCCTAGGCTCTAGAGGAGAAGCAGTTGATGCTTCCCTGAAAGCCTTGTCAGCCTGCCTTCTTAGTACTGATGTTTGTACTAATAGATTCTAGCTGCTCTTAATGCTGGTCAGAGAAGCTCCCTTTGCTTTGGATAGTAGTTAATACAGAGACTCCTAACTGGTCAAGGCACTGAGAATAAGAATAAATGACCAGTCATAGATGGGCCATCTATATCAACCCCAACATCTTGATCCAAGGCTTGGAAAAGATGGAAGGCTGGCAGAGAAACATCAGAGCTAAATGACATAGAACTAATAGACATCCGTGGAATATTTCACCTAAATGTTGCAAAATGCACACTGTCCCAAGAAAACCATGAAATATCCTGCCACATAGAAACATTTGGGAGAGAAAATATGCTTTAGTACGAACAATAAAATAGGAGATAGATTTTACTATTATTTGATGATTGTGTGCCTGTGTGTGTTTGTGTGTGTATATGGTATTGGTATCACACTCAAGCTCCACCCTCACTATGCTCTCTTATCTCTCTCCTAATCTCACTGCATCCTTTCTTCTTCCGAACAGTGTTCTTTCCCTCTTCATGTCCTTCACGTATATGTCGAGAGAGATGTGCTTAGGTTAATTCAGGTTACTCTTGTGAGCATGAGTGAGTATTATTTACTAGAACATAGGGGACTACTGAATGATCACACTATTAAAAAAAGAAGGCCAAACAACTGTCAAGATCTCATCAAGGATGGGTGGGGACTCAGGAGCCTCTCTTCATTCTGTAATGAAATGTCAGCAGGCCTTCTTCGTATAGGTCTTGTCTAGGTATCCACAGCCACTATAAGCAAAACAATGATAGTAAGTTCTCTTCTGCCGCCAATGACCTCCGCAGCTGCAGACTCTGGGTGAGACTTATACTATTAGGTATGACTCTCCCTCCAGAAAAAGTAGACCTCAAACTCAACAAGAAGGTAGTTGGTTACCCTCATAGTGGTCCTGCCACCATTGTGCCAGTGGGCACAACTTGTCTGACAGGTTGGTATTTTGTGTGAAAGCTTCTAGTTGAGATTCAGCTTTACCTCACTATGGCCCACAATCAACGTGCATGATTTCTTCAATAGCAGAGTCTTCCTACGCAGCTCCGAGAAGCAACCAATAGCAAGGACAATAGCCTATGTTGTTTCAGGGACCTCTGCAGCTTCCCTGATCAACAACTTCTGGGGAAATATTCCATGCTTCAGACTAGCATGTTTATTTAGTTGTCATTGACTTCTGGGAAGAGCCTTAACCCCATGCTGCATACCCCAGTCCAAATAGTTTTTATAATTATAGTTTAAGTTAGCTTACAAATGGTAGCTTTCCAAATGTTTTTTACCTACTGTTGGTGTTGGCTAACTACTTGCCAACAGTTACTTCTCTTCTAAAAACTTTTCTTAAAATTTTCTACCAACAGTACCCCGCTTTTCAAATAAGAACTCAACAGCAAAATAAACCGCAGGACTTACTAAAGACACTGGGAAGCAACAACTGAATGATGAGGCTTCATTAACGAAATCATGAGAGAAATTAAGCATTTTGTAGACCTGAAGGAAGAAGAAACCACAGTAATCCAGAATATGTGAGATCTCTTAAAACAACTTTTATTATTTAAAAATTGCAACTATAAATGCCTATGTTTAAAAAGAAGCAGAAACGCCTTAAATAGAAAAGCTTAATGATATACCTCAGAGTCTTAGAAAAACAAGAATGAAAATTCAAAATCAGTTGACTGAAAGAAACAAAAAAAAAAAAGAGGCAGAATTGATTAAAATGGAAAAGAAAAGAATGAAACAAGAAATGACTAAATGAAGAGTTGGTCGTTTGAAAAAATAAGTGAAATTGGAAAACCTATCACTAAATTAACCTGAAGAGTAAGACGATCCAGAGTAATAAAATTAGAAGTGTCTAAGGAACATTTGGGCATACATGCAATATATCCCAATGAATTGTAAAGTATACAAGAAATGAGTAAGTATGAAAACACAACATGTGACCTCCCAAAATTAAATTAAGACAGTAAAAAGTTTAAGTCGATCAGTAACAAACAAAAAGGTTGAACAGTAATAAAAATTCTTTTGCAGCTGGAGAGATGGCTCAGCGGTTAAGATCACTGACTGCTCTTCCAGATGTCCTGAGCTCAATTCCTACCAACCACATGGTGGCTCACAACCATCTGTAATGGCATAGGATGCCCCCTTTTGGTTTGTACAAAAACAGCAACAATGTATTCATATACATAAAATAAATAAAGTCTTTAAAAAATGTATTGTCTTACCTGAAAGCTCTAGACCCAGATACTTTTACTGCTGAAATTTTCAGGATCTTCAAAGCAGAACCACTACCAATGTTCCTGAACCCATTTCCTAAAATGGAAAGAGGAAAAAAAAAACCTGTATAAAAATCCTTTCGTAAATTATTACCAACAACAAGAAGACAGTAGTAGACCAATCTCCTGCCAAATGTGGATGGAAAATTTCTCGACAACAGGCTTAAAAACTGACAAAAATTACCATCTTCTATGTTAACCCAGCAGACCCCTTTACAGTAAAAGAAGTAGTGTGGTGAGCTTAGAATTAAACAAAGGAAATGACAAAAACTCAGAAGAGGAATTTGTAAAATTAAAAATCAAACAGCCAAATAAGCAAAAACAAAACAAAAAATACAATGAAAAGATGTTCATCCATAGAGAAAACATTCTGATAATATGAATACAATTACTAAATTCAAGCAAGACAACTTGGAACACCAAGGAAAAGGCCTGTTCTAAGGGATAATCATTTGTGTTTATATCCTTATCTCTTAAACTTAGCCATGCAGCACCTAATAGAAAAAAATGATCTATAAAATCAAAGTACAATATTATATCATGTTATAAAGTCACCAAGAGGAATCACATTTCTGTATAAAAGAAAAAAAGAAGTATTCTATTTCCCTGACACAAAGGTCTAGGTAACCCTCAGTGGCATCCCAGAGGATAAAGTACAGCAGAAGCTTCCAGTGGCACAAACCTCCCTGGGATCATCCATTCTTGGAAATATTTCAATTTCTTACCTTCTCATAAAACTCAAACCAAAGAGTGCCATGGTTCAGTTGCCCACATGGGGAACTTGTTTCTCATCTTTTACTTTGTCAAAGCAATAGACAGAGCAACATAGAGTTCTTTAGGGCACCTTCCCCCTCCCTCCACTTTTTATCTGCCCCACTGACTACTGTGTCGCTTCTAATAATTTATAACATGGAGGCTGAGAAAGAAGCATTGAACCCAACCAGCATGAGTGGGGAGATATCAGGGCAAGAGGTCAGCACTGTTTTCTGAAAAGGATCATTTTATAAATTATTTAGTTGTGTATTGTCTACTCAAATCTGACTTAGTTGCAAAAGAGTTTGGGAAAATATGTAGATAATTTGGGGTGACTCTATTATGTTAAAATTTTAATGACCACAAAGCAGGTGGCAGGGTAGATTTGGTCTGTAGGCGCTAGTTCATTGACAACTTTATTTAGTCTTTTCAGAGAATCCAGAAAGTAGTCTGAATTTCATAAAGCCAAAATATCTTTAACTGTCTGAAAGCAAGTTTTTCTCAAATAAAGACAAAAACATTAAGTTTGTGGGTGATATTTGAATTGCTAATATTCACAGTAAGATATGCGACTAATGATGAAGATTTCCTTGAAAGGAGATGCCCATGTTCCACAGAAGAATAACCCTTAGAGAAACATTCTTGCAGTGCTGGCGAAGAAGAGCCCATTAATGGCGACACACTATCAGAGTATCAGAGGCTTATGACTTAAGGTCTGCTTGGAACACATTTTGACCCAAACTCAGGAAGCTATTAAGTGATATTGGACTGAACAGAAGCTCTGATCCAAATGGGACCTGAGGGCTGACTCTGATTGCATCTTATTCCTGTGACTAATTGCTTCATTCACTGCTCCCAAACCTTAAACCCCACTAAGATCCTCAGACCATTTTTGCTGGCTCTCCACCACCCCTGTGCACTGCTGGGTGGCAGGCTTCTTCGTCATCTGTCCTGCTGACCAGCTTAGCCCAG
>NW_022196903.1:132516054-132519451 GCF_008632895.1 Mastomys coucha | reverse complement strand
TTCCTAATGCTCAGCTAACATCATCACTCTTTTGTTCACTAATAAAAAAATGACTATAAATACTCAAAGAAATGCTCTGATACTTTTCTGGCAGAGCTACCAGCCTGTCCTCATCTGAAGCCTTCTTTTACAAGGTTTTCTCTTCCAGTATCATTTTGCAATACTGTGATAGAAACAATGATGAAAAGTAACTTGTGGAGGAATAGTTTTGTCATCTTCCATGTTACAATCTAGTAGAGGGGAAGCCAAGGCAGATACCTGAGGTAGAATTCACGGAGGAATGCTGCTTAAAGACACATTACCTGGCTCATGTTCAGCTCCCTTTGTTATATAGCACAGACCCACTTACCTACAGATAGTATCATCAGTGGAGGGATAGGCCTGCCCACATCAATCAAGACCATCAATCAATCATGTCCACATCGTCAATCATGTCCGTACGCATGGCCACAGGCTACTCTGCTATAGGCAGTTCCTCGGTTGTCAGTTCCTCTTCCTAGGTGCATCAGCCTAGCCAGCCAGGATGAACCCTTGAAAGTTCAGACTTGTAACTATAGCTGAATTGCCCGTACTCCAGCTCTCTAGGCAACTCCATATGTTCACAGGCTCTTACACAAACCTCCTGACTCCAGAACATGGGTATTCTAATTATCGTCCCCATAAACATTCTCAGCCACATGTGAATAGTCTACAGTATAACCAAACAGATTTATATTTTCCCCACCACGAGCTCATTCCTTTCACCAGTAACCCTAATTATCTAACAGTATTCATCTGTGACTCTCTCCAGAACTTATGCAAATCTGTTTTCCCTCCTACCAGTATTCCTGGGAACGCAAATGATAGCCTTTTGTAAGGAGAATATCACTCTCAGTTACCGCTTTCTGGTGACTCTCAGCATCTATCACACTGCTTAGTTCCTCTGTGAAACACATCCCTCTCCTAAGATTCTGGACATCATGTTTCGTACTTTTCTTTAATGATGTTCCATGTAGCATCCTTTCTGAACCTTGTTTGTCTCTATACAAGACATTACCTTTAGTTATTAGTTCCACTACGGACATTTTAGTAATTCTTGAGTTTCCATCATTGCATTTATACACAAGCAGTCTGTAAACAAATGGTTTGACCTCACATTCAGACAAATCTCTTCTCTAATCTTTTATTCCTGGTTCTCCAGCCACTGACAAGCTGACACCCTTCTTTCCAAATCAATGGCAGTCCCATCCTTTAGCCATCCTCTTCTTTCAACTCCTGCCCTACCAAGGCCCCAACCATCTATCAACCTATATGTATAAGACAGGAAGTGTATTAGTTAACTAACTTTACTGCGAAAATATTATATTTTTATTCACACCGAAGATAATGGTTATATGTAGAGAGTCTATGGAAAAGCAAAGAATCAGGACCTAGTCTGATTTCTTACTAGTTCTGTCTTGCCTACAATGATATCCTTGCTGCTTTTATAAGGAAATAAGAAGATGAAGATGGTCCCTGTGTTTTTCCTCACAGATGTACAAATGATATTTTCTTCACCATCTCTGGGGCTTCTGTTTAAATGACAACTTCCTATCTGTGGTATCTAAACTAGAGCCTACTAGTCTCTCTCCATTTACTTACCTTTGTGTTTCTCTATAATACTACTACTATATAACACCATAGTTCTATACAATGTCTATTTATCTATACCATGTCTATAACCCAAAACACCATAGAGTCACTATGGGAGCAGTCACTTCTGCTTTATTCACTGACATATTCCAAATCAATAGAGCACAGTTTGGTACATAAGACTATTCATCAAGTATTGAATATTAAATAATTTAGAGAGCAATAGACTAATGATCAGTTGACATTTATATGCTAACTCTAAAACTCTGCTAAGTCCTCTTTATTAACAGTTTTAGTTGTGAAGCTTGAAATAACAAAATGCAATTATCAGATGTTAATTGCCAATAATAACATAATTAATGAATAATTTTGTCAAACCATCTTCTATAAATGTATTTTACTATATTCTTAGTGTAGGTATGTAAGAACTTTGTCCAGACATGGAACTGTCTGGCTATGGGATATGTGCTCGGTTTTTGGTATTATGACAAATTGTATTTCAAGTTTTTTAGAAAAGAAATGAATATGTGGCATTTTTTCTTGCACAGATATGGACGTGAGGAAAGGCAATGTGTTTGGGATATGACTAGAAATGCTGCAGAGATTCCTGGCAAAGTCTTCCAAGCTATATACGTACCCTAAGCCTATGTGGCTGGTCTACAAGACCAAACAATTCACTTTAGCTAATGTACGAATATGTAGTAAAAGGATGATTCACAAAAATTTCAGATTACTGTCTGACTTGTTCCCTTGTTGAGCAGAAAACAGGAAGCGGAAGCATTTGCCATGGCAGAGACATCAAAGATACTGGTCATATATTGTTCTCAAAGGATCTGCTTCATTTAATATTTTATGATTCACATGTGTATGTCTTCTATATAGCTGCTTTTTTATGTATAAAGTACAATATACTTTAACCATGTAATATCTGGTTACTGAGCAGGTATGATCTATTCAGGTTTAGTTTGTCATTCTTTCTCACCATCAATGCATCAATTACAAGCATAGTAATAAAAAACAAAAGGAACAAAGACAAACTGAAAGATGAAATGTTGGAAAAGAGAAGACCAACTCATGGAGCCCCACCTCATATGTAGGCCAGAACAGTCTAAGATCCAGTAAAAGGATCCTTGGGTGTGACTGCACAGAGAACAACTTTTACAGAAGACACTAAACAGTTGTATTCACCCACTCCTTCAATGCCCTTCAGTGAGGTAAAGCTAAAAGAGACCCTGTGCTTGAAATGACATTTGAAACATCTGCTGCAAGGGCAGCTTTATATTATCCATAGCCTATCACCCTTACAACCTTACAGGAGCTGGTATGAGGCCTGAAGGCGCTGACCAGAAGCATGGTGCTGAAATGCCAGGGACAGCCAGATTTGACTGCATTCCAGTGGATGCCACACCCACCTCCTTCTCTGGAGTCTCATTTCTCAGCATGCAGGAGGCACTAAGGAAGAAAGTCTGCAGATCTGCGGGAAAGACTCATGCTTCACCTCTGTGTTCACCTGCTACTATTCAGCTCTCTCTGACTCGGAAGCCACTCAGCTAGCTAAGCCACTTTTACATGTCCCCTGGCAGTGATTAGGGAACCGCACATACAGTATCGTATAAATTAAACTAAGTGAAAAATTAACTTCCTGGAGAAAAACCACATGCTGTCCTCCTCCAAAATATGTGTTCCTCCTGACCTTTCAGAGGCAACGACACATCCCAGCCTTTTAACTTCATGAAAATCTTTCTCGATAGCTTACTCCCAGGGCAGATTTATGTCTGGAAAATTT
>NW_022196903.1:132511054-132513554 GCF_008632895.1 Mastomys coucha | reverse complement strand
TTTTTTTTATATTCTTCAGCCAGGTGACAGAGAGAATGAGCCAAATGTTTCTTTCTTCTTTTTTCCCCTTTTTTCTTTTTATCTTTTGCAAGTAAAGATTTTTTTTCCTTTTAAGAATAAAGTATTTTGGAATCTGCAAACACGTCAAAGTACTTATTGTACTTGGGCCATTGTTTAATCAGAGCATGGCAAAGAGGCTTGCTTTGCAAGGAAGTACACAGAGAGCAGAAAGGTGTATTTCTAATTGCCAAATGGCTGGGCACTGTACATATCCACATGTAAACAGGAGTGGGTATAGGTAAGAACTAGATGTTTAATGGAAGATATGCCTTTGATACTTGACTAAAATTTAAAAAGGGGCGAGGTGGGACTTAAGGACTCTTCATCTTTAATTCTCTCCTGAAATACCTGTTTATTCCTCATTAGAAGCATTAAGAGTCTCGTAAAAGAGATTTACCAGCTGTCAAATATTGTAAAACATGTTCTGAACATATGTATACGCTTATACTTGTAAATATCCACACATGGAGTGAATAAATAGCACAAGGGATACATCTCATTTGACAGAAAACTCTGACCAGGTCGGTGAGTTCATGTCTTCTATCCCCGACGCACTCTGTCCAGTCATTGGAAGCATGTCACTCTGCATTTGATATGAGGGCAGTAAGCCCGAGCTCCCCTGTACTGTAAAATGAGGATTTCCTTTCATCAAGAGCTTGTTCTATGTGTTCGAATTTAACACACCAGTGAAGCTATCCTATCTAATAACAAATATGTATCTGTAAAAGAGCAGCGTTCTTTGAAATATGTGAGAATTTAATTACTGCTTTAATTCTCTGGTAATAAAGAAAACCTTCAAGTCTGCTCACAGTGTGAAGTTCTTAGATCCCAGCAAAATGCTTCTGATAGAGACAGGACAAGCTTAATCTGCACTTACCTCGACTGCAGAAGGCAGCATTGACAATCCTGCCTGGCTTGTCAAGTTTCAAGGACTTGCAATCCTTAATTTAAACACTTGTGAGATCTATGGGGCCTGTCAGTCTGGTTAATTAAGGTCCTCATCTTTCACCCCATCCTCTCCACCAAAACAAAATCTGGCTCTTTTTTAATACCACTTAAAGTGTTATCTACTGATTAAGCAAACAGGTTCGAGTTTAAGTAGTCTATCTTAGGAGACAAAGTGGAAGAGCTTTTGTTCTGAAAGGGAATGCAAACTAAAATCTTACTGGTGAGTGTCAGAGATAGGTCAGCCATGCGTTCCTCAGCTCTCCCTCTTCAGAACTAATTAAAGAAATGTTGAGTAATCCAGAATGGGAAATGATGATGGAGTGGTGCGTATGTTACCAAGTTTGTCAGGAGAGTGGGCGTCATGTATGTCATAGGACACTCCAAACTGGGAATGACCAGTCCCTTCTCCTTTGTAAGATCTGAGTTTCTGACAAGCTTGACCAGGAAAATATGTGAATGAAAATCTGATATCCTGTGGGGAAACAGTGCCATTTGCAAATATCTCAGACTCAGGTCATCAAGATGGTTCTTTGGGTGAAGGCACCTGCCACCAAGACTGGTCCCTGGGACCCTCATGGTAGAAGGGCAAAAGCAACTCCTAGAAGCAGTTGTGCTCTGGCTTCCACATCTGCATTACAGGATGCGCGCGCGCGCACACACACACACATCAGTAAATTAAAATATAGTTAATCAAATAAGGGAGCCGTTAAGAGTCGAAGGTATATTTATAGAAGTCTGTGTATTTAAAATACAAATTCAGGGAGATCTCAGTTGATAACTTATTGCCTTGGTATCAAGCCCTAAGATAATTTATCCAGCACCCAGGACAAAAGCTGAAGGTGATCACCTATGCCTGTAACCACAACATTGTGGTGTGTGGAAACAGGAAGATCTTTAGGCTTAAAGGTTGCTGGCCAAACTCCAGGCTCAGTAAGAGACCACGTCTCAAGGGAGTAAGATTAAGAAGACCTTGTCAGGCATCAATGGGAGAAGAGGCCCTTGGTCCTGTGATGGCTGGATGCCCCAGTATAGGGGAATGCCAGGGCTGGGAGGCAGGAGTGAGTGATTGAGTGAGTGGGTGGGTTGGGGAACATCCTCATAGAATCAGGGGGCAGGGAGATGGGATAGGGGTATTCCAGCGTGGTGGGGGGAGGGGGAACTAGGAAAAGGGATAACATTTGAAATGTAAATAAAGAAAATACCAAAAAAAAAGAATGATAAGGCAAGAAACCCAACGTTATTCTGTGATTCCATGTGTCTGCCCACAGACACATGCATTCCCTTAACACATGGCATTGTCTTAGTCAGGGTTTCTATTCCTGCACAAACATCATGACCAAGAAGCAAGTTGGGGAGTTAAGGGTGTATTCAGCTTACTTCCACATTGCTGTTTATCACCAGAGGAAGTCACGACTGGAACTTATGCAGGTCAGGAAGCAGGAGCTGATGCAGAGGCCATGGAGGGATGTTCCTTACTGGCTTGCCTCCCCTG
>NW_022196903.1:132496192-132510797 GCF_008632895.1 Mastomys coucha | reverse complement strand
ACTTCCCCAACTGAAGCTCCTTTCTCTGTGATAACTCCAGCCTGTGTCAAGTTGGCACACAAAACCAGTACAGGCATACACATCACACACACATAAACCATCCATACACACACATACACACACTCTAAAGGGAAGAGGGACCCAAATGTGAGCTTATATTCACTAATATATGAAAATAGTCCACTAAAGAAATAAACCTACATAGAGAGCCCAACCTTCCTGCATCCACAGGGAACAAAGGTATGATTCAGTACAATTTATATGGTGTTGGAGATTGAACCTATGTCACTGAGCATGTTAGACAAGCACACCAACTACTGAACCACATCTCATCCTGTGTATCTTATTCTTAATGAATGCTGCCTAATCAGTTTAAAATTACTTTCATTCAATGTCACAATTCATTTTAGCATCTCTTTCTGTCTCTATTTCAATGTCATCACAAAGCATGGCTTTTGCTGTAGATCAGATTTATGATAGATGACTACGTATTAGACTTCACCCAATATTTAATGATTTGGTGACAGGATTGGAAGTGCTGTTTCCTGTGACCTCCTGTAGTTCCAAAGGAAATAGCACTTCATTCTGAAATTCTTGATTTTCCAGTGTTCTCTCTCCCCTCTGCAAAACACACCCCAAAAATGTACCTTGTGCTGAGAAAGAACACTGGAAACTAAGAATTTTAGATACAAAACAAGAATTCACCAGGCAGTGGTGGCGCATGCCTTTAATCCCAGCCCTTGGGAGGCCGAGGCAGGAGGATTTCTGAGTTAGAGGCCTGCCTGGTCTACAGAGTGAGTTCCAGGACAGCCAGGACTACACAGTGAAACACTGTCTTGAAAAAACAAAAGACAAAATACAAAGAACAAAATATAAAAACCAATAATTCTTCAGTATATAACTTTTATGGATAGTAGTGAGGCCTATATACCATGGGATTTGGGGCCAGTTACAGAGCAATGGCCTTCCAATATTTGTAAAGAGACAAGAGGGATGGAGAGAGAGAAAGAAAGAAAGAGAGAGAGAGGGAGAGAGAGAGAGAGAGAGAGAGAGAACAAAACACATTGCAAAAACTATTAGAAGTGATGCAGGCAAATGAATAAATACAGTTCACTGCCTCATTTTATTCTATTTCACAGAATTTTACTCAGGAATCTCAGGGATGTATTTGAACATCTCTTCCCTTTTAATTGTCCCCTGTTGGCTAAGCAAATGCCCAAGACATGCTGAAAGACTTAAATGTTCAGATGTAATAATGTCTTTTTGACAGTGTGCAAAACATTCTTGTGTACAGATACAACACAGACTCAATTTATCCTTATACCTCAGTCACTGTGTACAAAAATGTGAAAATGTCCCCATTTTTGGCCAACATCCTTGCCTTGGATCCCTCTCTCAGTAGGACAGACATGAAAAGATACTTTTTTACTGACAGGCATGACATGAAGTGTCAGTCCATCTTCAGTTAGCAGGGATCCCACTGAACCTTACAATGCTCATAGCTGGGCAATGAGATCCTCTGTAACTGAAATTTTTTCAAAAAAAATCAGTGCAAACTTCAGTAAGCAAACTGTGAAGCCTTGTCCTCATTTCTAACTGGTGAAAATGAAGGTAGAGCCACAGAGACACCGAGACAGAGAGACAGAAAGCAGGAAAGAGAGAGAACACAACATACAGAAAGGCAGGGAGACAGGGAGACAGAGAGAGATTGAGGGAGGGAGGGAGGGAGAGAGGGAGGGAGGAAGGGAGACAGAGAGTGAGATTGAGGGAGGGAGGGAGGGAGGGAGGAAGGGAGGGAGGGAGAGCGAGAGAGGAAAGGGACTAGGCCATGACTCTATATCTATTAATTTCAACTCAGCTATAAGAGTTCAAACTGCTTCATGTACTGTCACATAATGTAGAGCAGAGGAAGGTAAGCTGTGCACATCCACTCTTGTTATCCCCTAAGGTGGACTTCAGTAAGCACAGTTAACAGAACTTAGCAACATGGCACATCTGCCAAGAAGGCTGGAACACTCAGACATGCTTACATCTAAGCTCCTGCCTGCTGGGACAAAGGCCCTGATGTTAGGAAGTAGCACACTGAATGGCTTGAAGTTCCACCATGCTTTGTAAAACCTCACATTCTTTTTTTTTTAATTAGATATTTTCTATATTTACATGTCATATGATATCTCCTTTTCCAGTTTCCCCTCTGAAAATAAAGAAAAACAAAATAAAAACAAAACAAAACAAAAACAAAAACAAACCCCTGTTCTCTCCACCAACCCCCTGCTCACCACCCCACCCTCTCCTGCTTACTGGCCCTGGCATTCCCCTACACTGGGGCATAGAACCTTCACAGGGCCAAGGGCCTCTCCTCCCATTGATGACCGACTTGGCCATCCTGTGCTACATATGCTGCTGGAGCCATGAGTCCCACCATGTGTACTCTTTGGTTGGTGGTTTAGTCCCTGGGAGCTCTGGGGGTACTGGTTAGTTCATATGTAACACCTCACTTTCAATGATGGCCATAGCATTGAAACCAGCTATTTCACAGTAATGCTTTCTGTTAGGTCTTGACATGATTGTGATTAAAATGAACCTTTTATGACCCCTCTGTGGCTTGCACTGATCCTAAAGAAATAATTTTATATACCCACCCATGGCACCAACCTTTATTCCTGAGTTCAATGGAGTGGAGTGGAGTGGAACAGAAGATGCTAAACACTTCAGAAAAACTACTGCTCTCACATTTAGTAAAATTTTAAAATGATTTGAACACAACTTTTCCAGAGTCACAAGATAAACATTTGTAATTTTATTATAGCTTTGGATAAAATATTTTAATCTTTTTCTTTCTTGGACTGATGTACTCTTCAACTAGTTCTTGAAATAATTCACTTCTTCACTTATCAAATGTGATTTACTTCTAAACAGAACTATAGACACACAGAACAACATAATCCTGAGTAATTCAAAACTCTGTGGCCATGGACTCTTCACAATAATGATTGCTGTATTTATGGGTAATCATGTCTGATCACACTGCATCCTTATTCATTTAAAGCCTAGACTTGTGCATGGGTAGGAACATTCATTTCCTTAATGTTAAAATTTGCAAGAAATATCTTTTTCTTGACAATAATAGAGGGTCCTAGTAAATAGGTATATTTTTGTTCCAGAAAAAAAAAACATTTGAGAAAAGCTAAAATGAGGATGATTCATTGTCTTGAAACAGAACCAAAAACACCTACTGAGGTATCATTGCTTATTAACATACCAATCAGTGACTCAATATCTCCTGATGTCTGACTCTAGTATATTTAGCTCACTGGATTTTTTTTTCTGTCTAGCTTACTATCTATCCTCATTTCCCTCAGAGATCCATTTAGCATAAACAAGTACTTTGTGGGAAGAAGAATACAATAAAGGCTTGTCCCTTGTATGAGGAAAGTTTCAACATGTATATATATGTATATGTATGTATATATATATGTGTGTGTATACTATGTATATATATATTTATATATATATGCATGAAATACATATGGATTAAACACATGATAGATAGATGATAGATGATCAATACTTATAAAGCATATATATATACACATATAATAGGTATAGATACTTATAAAATGCATATGTAATATAGATAGATGATTATAGATAGATGATAGACAGACAGACAGACAGATAATAGATAGATAGATTATAGATAGATGACAGATAGATGATAGATACATAGATAGTTGAGAGATAATAGATACTTAAAAGGCAGACTGAGAAAACAAATAATATGATCCACTTACTCTTCATTAAAATAATTGAAAGTTAAGTTGTCCGAAGTAATCATCAGCCTGCTACAGTAGTTTATAAAACAATTTCAAAATTAAGATATCTGAGAAGAAAAGCAACAAACATTTGAAATGTTGACAGATGCCAACATTTCAAATACTGTCTAACAAATAAGGCCTTTACTTGTTACTGTTCAGATGAAGACTCTGGGTGGCAGACGCTTCTATGGAGCCCCATCTTATGGACATACAATGCTGAAAATATTCATGGTCACGGTACCAGAAGGGGAAGTGAGGGAAAATTTGCAAGGATTATGAACTCATCAAGTTAATAATGGAGTGATCTCATATTTATCTGTCAGCAAGGATAGGGGAAGGCATCTTAATCTTAGATATTTAAAGAAGTGACTTCACATGCTTTATTGAAACATATGGGATCCTATGGTAAAGCTATGGCCACTCCAACTTGGAACAGATCATACTGGAACATGGTGCACGAAGACAAGGGACTGCTTACTGGAAAGGAGTGTTACAATGGGCTTAGAGACAGGCACATTAACCTGCCACACTAATTACATTAGCCATACTGACAGGTATAAGGTGCAATCTCAAAGTGGTTTTGATTTGCATTTCTGTGATTGGGAAGGATGCTGAACATTTTCTTTTTCTTTTTCTTTTATTGGTTATTTTGTTTATTTACATTTCAAATGTGCCCCTTCTCACTTTTCCCTCCACAAACTCCCCATCCCATCCCTTTCTCCCCGCCTCTATGAGGGTGCTCCCATATCCACCCACCCATCACTTCTGCCTCACCACCCTAACATACCCCCTACACTGGGGCATTGAGCCTCCACAGAACCAAGGCCCTCCCCTCCCTTTGACACCAGATAACACCATCGTCTGCTACATATGCAGCTTGGTTTCCTCCATGTGTACTCTTTGGTTGGTGGTTTAGTCCCTAGGAGCTCTGCAGGGTCCAATTAGTAGATATTGTTCTTCCTATGTGGTTTCTATCCCTTGCAGCTCCTTCAGTCCTTCCCCTCACTCTTCCATTGGGGTTGACACACTCAGTCCTATGGTTGACTGCCAGCATCCACATCTGTATTGGTCAGGCTCTGGCACAGGCTCTCAGGGGACAGCTATACCAGACTCCTGTCAGCAAGCACTTCTTGGCATCAGCAATAGTGTTGGGGTTTGGTGTCTGTAGATGGGACGAATCCCTAGGTAGGGTAGTCTCTGGATGGCCTTTCCTTCGCTGTCTGCTCCACTCTTTGTTCTTGCATATCCTTTAGACTGAAACAATTACGGGTTAAATTTTTAGGTGGGTGGGAGTGTTCTCAGCCATTTGAGATTCCTCTCTTTTGAGAATTCTGTTTACATCTGTACTTGATTTTTTAAAATTAAGTTATTTGGTTTTTTTGATATCTCATTAATTGTATTCTTTATATATTTTGGATATTAGTCCTCTATCAGATGTAGACCTGGTAAAAAAAAAATCTTTTCTCATTTTATAGGAGGCTACATTGTCTGATGGATGGTGGCTTTGTCTTCTGGAACTTTTTTTTTATTTTACTTTTATTGCATTATGAAAAAGTTACATGATTTCAATTTATCTGAATTTGTTAACATTTAAAAACATATTTTAAGTAAATAGAAAAATCACATTCTTGTTTCCCTTTTGTACCCCAACTCCTCATAGAGACCCCCCTTCAATACCTACAATATCTTTTTGTCATATTCCTTAAAATTTATAAAATATTACTGTCTTACAGAATCTTTCCAGTCTCATGTTGACCCATTTGACTGTTGATCTTGATGTCATTCAGAAAGTAGTCTCCTGTACCGATGCATTCAAAGACATTCCCCACTTACTCTTCTATCAATCTCTGTGTTTGAATATCTGTTGAGATCTTTAGTCCACTTGGAATTTAGTTTTGCAAAGGGTCATAAATATGGATCTATTTGTATTCTTCTACATATAGACATTCAATTAGACCAGCCCCATTTTTAAAAGATACTGTCTTTTTTTTTCAAGTGTCCATATGCATAGATATATGTCTGGGTCTTCAATTTAATTTTATTATTTAACATGTCTGCTTTTAGCACATCTTGAAATCAGAGATGGTAATACCTCCAGAAATTCTTTTATTGTTCAGAATTGTTTAAGCTCTCCTCAGTTTTGTTTTTTTTTTTTTTCCATATGAAGCAGAGAATTGTCCTTTCAAGTTCTGTAAGGAGTTATGTTGGGAATTTTATAAGGATGGCATTAAATTTGTAGATTGCTTTTGGTAGGATGGCCATCATCATTATTATATTAATCCTACCAATCCATAAGCAGGGGAGATCTTTCCATACTTGTTATCTTCTTCTATTTCTTTTTTCCTAGACTTGAAGGTTTTTTTTCTATACAGGTGTTTCACTTACTTAGTTAGATTTTCTCCAAGATATTTTATATTATTTGAGGCAATTGTGAAGGGTGTTGTTTCCAAGGTTTCTTTCTCAGTCAATTTGTCATTTTTATATAGAAAGGCTACAGATATTTTTAATCTTATATCCAGAAATGTTGCTGAAAGTTGTTCATCAGTTGTAGGAGTTCCCTGGTGGGATTTATAGGGTCACTTATGTATATTATTATATCATCTGCAAATTACATGCTTTGACTTCTTCCTTTGCAATTTGTTTCCCCTTGATCTCCTGTTGTCTTATTGCTCTAGCTAGAACTTCAAGTACCATCTTGAGTAGATACGGAAAGGATGGATAAACTGGTGTTGTTCCTGATTGTAGTAGAGTTTCTTTGAGCTGCTCTCCATTTATTTTGTTGCTCTATATATGCTTGCCATAAATTGTCTTCTTTATTTTTAGGTATGTCCTTTGTATCCCTTATCTTTCCAGGACTTTTATTATCATAAAGGGGTGTTGGATTTTGTCAAAGATGTTTTCAGCATCTAATAAGATGACCATGTTGTTGTTTTCTTTCAGTTTACTCATATGGTGAATTACATGGGTAGATTTTAATATATTGAATCATTCATTCATATAGTGAATCCCTGGGATGAAGTCTATTTGGTCATGTGGATGATCACTTTTATGTGTTCTTGCTTTCAGTTTGCACATATTTTACATCTGTGTTCATAAGACAAATTGAACTAATTCTCTTATTTTATTGTTGAGTCTGCATGTGGTTTGGATATCAGGGTGCCTCTGACCTCATAAAGTGAATTGGACAATGTTCATACTGTTTCTATTTTGTGGAATAATTTGTGAAATACTAGTGTTATATCTTCTTTGAAAGTCTGTTTGGATTATCTGTTATAACCTTCTGGTCCTGGGTTTTTGTTTTTGTTTGTTTGTTTGTTTGTCTTGGGTGGGTGGGCATTTTAATAATAGCTTCTATTTCACTAGTACTTTTAGGTCTCTCTAAAGTGTTTATCCAGTCTTGATTTAACTTATCTAACTTGTGTCAAGAAAATTATCTTACTTTCAGATTTTCCTATATTGTATCATGCAGGTTTTAAACTATGTCTATCAATCTCTGGATTCCCTTTATGTCTGCTTGTATGCCCCTTTGTCATTTCTGATTTTGTTAATTCCGATCTTTTCTCTCTGAATTTTAGTTTGGATAGGGTTTGTCTATCTTGTTAGTTTTCTCAAAGACCCAAGTTTTTGTTTCATTGATTCTTTGTTTTGTACTGTTTTTATTTCACTGATTTCAGCCGTCAGTTTGGTACTTTCTTGCCTGGCTCCTCCTTTCGGGTGTCTTTGCTTCTTTTTGTCCTAGGGCTTTTAGGTGTGCGGTTAAGGCACTAGTATGGGCTGTCTCTATTATTTTTTAAATGCAGACACTTAGTGTTAAGATCTTTCCTCTTAGCATGCGGCTTTCATTATTTTCCATAAGTTAGGTATGTCATGCATTCACTTCATTGAATCCTAGAAAGTCTTTCTATTTCTGTCTATTTCTTTCTATTTCTGTCTTGACCTGTTTCTCATTCAGTAGAGAGTTGTTTGGTGTTCTTTTAGGGATTTATTCATGTCTTCTATAAGGCCCTCTATCATGTTCAAGGAGTTGGTTTTAAGGTGTTTTTCTTGTGCTTTACCTATGTTGGAATACTCATGGTCTGATATCATAGGATAGCTGGGCTCTGGTGGAGACATATTGCTATGGTCATCACTAATTGTGGTTTTTATGGTGGCCTCTATGCATCTGGGTTTGCATTGGTTGTAGGTCTTGGTACTGGTTGCTGCATTTGACTTTGTTAGATGGGTGTTTTGTTCCTTGGTTCCTACTTTCTTTTCTGGATTTTCAGAGTGTATTGGCTGTGTACTGCAGGCTTTACTCGTTTGCTTGCTTGGCTGGTTGGCTCACAGAAGGTACTTGCTGGTGTGGACTCTAGAGGAAGAGAAGATCAGCAGGGGTGCGGAGTTGGGTGTGGTCTGTGAAATCCACAGGAGGCATGAACACGGGAGGTGAGTCTGCATCTGGTGCTCAGATGCAGTGCTGGAAATGACCCTAAAAGAATAGAGAGGAGAAGTGACCGGTAAGGTTTGGTAGATGAGCTTTGTCAGGTAGAAGAAATTCTTTATGTTCCTAGTTTGTCTAACACCTCCTCAGAGACAAATCTTCACATTTGCCAAATTCCTTTTTTCTCATGTCAAGATGTTCACATGTTCTGTTTCCATTTTAATTTTTGCCTGTCAATTGAAACAATTGCACAAATCTACATGAATATATCCAAATATCCTAGGCATGCTGATATAAACCTAAAATCTCAGTAATTGAGAGGCTAAGGCAGGAGGATCATAAGCTTGAAGCTGAGCTTCATAGCAAGATCTTATTTCCCAAATAAATAACTATATATAAATTCATGATTTGGGGAATAAAATACATTTGGTAATATGCTATTTATATTCTTACATTATAGTGAATTTGAATTGCTAAAATGTTATACCTATTCGGATAAAAGATACTCTCTGTTTTTGTTTTCAGAGTATAGAGCTCAGGCTAGCTTCACAGTTAGAATGTACCCATGCAAGTGAGTGTACACTTATTTAGAGACAAGACAGCCACAGAAACTCTCCTCTTCTGCTGCATTCCACTTTATTCTTTTTGAGGCACGGTCCCTCACTGGACCAGAACTCATCAACTCGCTAGGATAGAAGCCAGCAGATGCTAAAAATTCTCTTGTCTTCTTTCTCAATTGAAGGGCTGCAGGGAGTGACTTAGCTTTGGATCATTGGGGATTACTCAAAGAGGCAGAGGTGGTATTAAAATGTGCCTAATCAAGTCCTCCTATAGTAACAATATTGTATTCAAATCAATGCCCGGTTTATTGTGAGGGTTGCTCTGTTCATCCATAATAACATGCCTCATTCCCAACTTAATGTGAGTACCAGGTACTATATCCTGGTAGTTATTTTATGCTCTTCTTTCCTTAACATTCTCAATGTTGATTTAAGTTTAAGTGTATCCTTCATCTCTAAATCCACTTAGAGGGACATGGCCTTATCAATGAGTAAGATAAACAATTCAATGTCTATTACCATCCTAGTCCTTGAAAATATTCTATATCTTAAACACTTTTTTGTTGCTAGGTATGAACCCCTCCCCTCATATCCACACATGGTACATGCTGTACAGATAGTAACTATTTACGCATACTTGGGGTTATGGGTACACGCTTCACCATACGTAAAGTTGATTGTGAAGGTGGGTTTGAGTTCAGGGAATGGTGCCTCCTGTCTCAGGAAGCAGGTGGGGGTATTTGAGCAGGAGATGCAAGACCCCTGTAGCTAAAATGTGACAAAGAATGGCAGGGACCAAGATGGCCCTGAGGTTGATTCATAAATAGTTACATACAATCTCTGTCAATGTAGAACTTCACTAGACATTACATTTTAGAGTTTTCATCTCTATATAACCAAGTGGGTTGCAGAACTTAAAACATGCATATATTCCCATATATTTACATCATACTCATGCCCTTCTGTATACTGATGCTCATATCACCTTGCTTGACAAAGAGATTCACCTGTGGCTTTGAAAATTAGCAAGTCCATAAATTCTGAATTAGTTTTCTTCTTTTTCCATTTTTCTTTTAATAAATATTTCTTACCAATTATCAAAATCATCTGTAGAATTAATCCAGTATTCTCTTTTTTTTTTCATGGCCTATGTATGTGGGAGAGGAAGAGTGTAGGAGCATTCCATAATCAGAGACTAATGCTGTCTAATTGATTTCCAGAACCAAGAAAGGCAGACAGTAGTACAAGATGATAATGGATGATAATGTGATACAGTAGAACAAGTTCAAACCTGAAAGTGATTCATCATCTCACTCTGCCTCATCTCAGAACTCAGAAAAAAATCCTCTGGAGCTTTGTTGCGGCCCTGAACCCTGCATAGCTGCATAGCCCTGAAGCATGCATAGCTGCATAGCACTGTCATCCCCACACTGAGTTCCCCAAACCACTGTTGGGCAGCTCACAACAACCTGAAACACCTGCTCCAGGGAACCAACCTGCCTCATCTGGGCTCTGAAGGGAGGGATCTGCAGTTCTCTGCACATACCTACACTCTGGCATACACACACACACACACACACACACACACACACACACACACACACACACACCCTAAATAATGAAAATAAAGTGAAAGTAATTTTTGTAAAAAGAAGAGGAAATCAAGTTCTCTTCCGGACACTAGCATTCAATATTCATTGTGCTTGAAGCTATCTAGAAATGTTTCTATCCTTTTCTTCTTGTTCTTGAGTCCATATGTACACTTATCCAGAATGTACTTAGGTCCAACCAATAATGATGAAGAAGGAGTGAATTCCACGGCACAGAATCTGAATTGATATTCTGATATGTCTACAAAGCTTCCTGTTCAAAGTGGGTGGGTACATCCTCTGGTCAGGACTCTGCATCCCACATGCAGAAGGAAAAGCCTCTCCAGAGACATGTCATGGTGTATGTGACAAAACAGTGGCTTTGTCTGGTTCACAGGTTTATGATTCTTTTAGACAGGTACACAACTTGCATGGCAGATGTCAATCATTTCTAAGTCCTTTGCCTATTTCAGTATCATAAGTGTCATCCCAATTATGATTAGTCTTAGAAAGTAGTGATTTATAATTTGAAAAGTGAATGGCTTTGAATAATTTTATCTTTAACTGGGTGTGAGTATAAGCATGTCCCCTTAATGTCATGTGGCCACAAATGCAAGCGGCAGACAGAATTGCACTGTAGCTCCTGATCATAAAGAGCGCACGATGGAGAACTTACGTGCGAAGGTGGGCAAATTTCATTATGTGTTTAATTCTACTTCAAACACAACTTCTTATTGAAACAGGTTTAGACTTCACTCCATGAGTTGTATTAAGGACATTCATTATTTTCTTCCCCTGAATGCCACGGCTTCACCTCACTGTCCTTGCAAAAGCATTAATGACAACAGACAGTGTGTTCAGAGCAATGAGCTCAATCTGTCTCCTTTTCCTTAATTACTCAGGAGTCCTGCTTCATAAGCATTAAGTGGCCTTCTCCTCTGCTCCCCAAAATGGCTGCTTAATGGTGGAGAATTCTAATCTTCTCTCGTTTAGGAGTGTGTGGTTTTAAGTGTAGCCTCCTGGCCTCTTCATTACTGCTGAACTCAGCTCTTCTGTTGCCAAGGAGGTTTTAATGTTTCCCTTTTCCATCTTTCTTAAAAAAATAACAATATTTCTCTAGGAAGCTTCTAATGTCATCATCGAGCAAGGGGAAAGAACCCCCCTCACCCCAAAACAAATTCTTTTCCAATAGAAAGTGAATAAATGTAGCCCCAGTAATGTTACCTCTTCCCTCTGAGTGATTTCTTTAAATGTATTGCCTGCCTCCACGCAGCTACCTGGCATTTCTGCTTTATTGCAGCCAGAAGGTTGAAAGGCATTGCTTTTAAATATCTTGAAAGTTTTTCATTGATAAGAAAAGGTGGTAGAAATCACTTCTACGTGAACAGTAGCACACACATCACAAATCAGGCATTCTGATATCATCTAAGTTCACACCATGTGGTATGAAGAACTCTGGCAATTGTGCCTCAGCTGGCATTCTGAAAAATGTGGAAGAAATATAAGGAAATTTTAGGATTGTTTGAGTTACTGTATGGGTTGTGTTCTCTGTGTGTGTATGTGTGTGTGTCTGTAATAGGCAATAAGATATTGCTAGTAAAAAATAGCTTGAAATAAAATAGTTGCTATATTAACTTAGTTATAAATTTAAATACACCAGAAAAACAATTGCAAATATGTTAGGTGTATGTCCCTGTTCACAGGCACAACACTTTACTTGTGTATACTATATTAATGAATAAATTAGATTTTCTTTCCAAATGAAAGCATTTTATAGTATCCACTCTATTTTCTTTTAGTCTAAAAGGCCATGGGAATGGATACCAACTACCTCTGAAAACAAGAACAGGCCAGAATAGATTAGTGTCTGAAGATCGAGCAGGAGAAAACTGGCTTTGAAATCAAAGACTTGGCATCGATCAAGTATTTGTTCTAGTGCAAGGGCTTATAAACATCTCCTTGCTTTTCCTGTGGGTTTGAGAGTAGCAGGGGCTAAGGAGAATGATGGAGGTGAGTGGAAAAGGGTTTATAAACATCTCCTTGCTTTTCCTGTGGGTTTGAGAGTAGCAGGAGCTAAGGAGAATGATGGAGGTGAGTGGAAGAGAGGTCCAACTGCTGCTCATCTTAGAACAGACTCTGCACCGGTTCTCCTATTCTACTCTTCTCTTCAAGGGACAGTCAAACATTCTAATAACATGAGTCTCAAGACACGCTGGTGTCATTGACCTGAACAGTGTAACTACATGTGTTTCTAACACATACCTTAAAACAAGATCAATGGAGGTTGGCGGTACAGGAAGATCGGTGGCAACCGTGACACCACCCCCAATGTCAGGCATAGATTGTTTTTTCCCCCTCTTTGTTTCTATTTTCATCATAATTGTAAGAATGAGGATGTAGGTGTTTGGATGCACTTGCAGAAGAAAAGTCAACTATTTAAAATCTAAGCAATGTGACCTGAAAGAATAATAGGGTGACATGATATACATCATATAGAATTTTATAGGGCAAAGTATGCTATCCAGTAACTCCAAAGCAATAAATGTATTCCTGTCAGGTTCGATAAAAATATTTTGGGAATGACTATTCAATTTCCAGCCATCGTATGTTCTTATATCACAGATTATATTGATCAAACAAATGGCACAGAGGATGAAATTATTCATTAAAGAACACAATTTGTGAGACTATTTATTACTAAACCTTGGAATGGGATGTGTCATATAAATGTCAAGTTCTTTGCTCTTACTAAAACTCAGTGGGCCAGAGTGGGGTGGGGCACAAAAAATACCGTAAGTTGTCAGAACACAACTATTGTTTGAGAATTTTAGGTTTTTATCTTTGGGGGGGGTATCAATCTTTATCCAAAAACTGTTGTGTTGGCAAGTTTATATTTTTCCCTAGATTATTTAGAAGAGAAGAACCAGCTCCCACATTCTTTAAATACAGCCGTGGGCCAACTCTGCAAACGAGCCGCTCTAATGTGAACACACTTTCAAAGTTCTAAATGAGTTGTCCCTGCGGTAATAAAGAGGGGACATTTTACAGTATGACAGTATGTAAGACAGCATTGTCAGCTGTAGTTTATTTAAAGCATGAGGCCTGTAACAGGAAAATAATGACTTTAATAAAATTTACTATTGACTTTGTAGGCTAAAATCTTTCTGTCATCAGGAATACAGAAAAACAACCTGTCTGAAACCGTTCAGTTAAATATATTCCTTTAATATTTCAAAGCAATTTGATTTTTTAATATACTCACTACTTCAGAAGACACTGTAGAATGTGGAAATTAGTATTTTTAATAGAAAGCTAGTATTGCTTACATAAGGAAAACTCAGTAACGACCTATGACACTGTCGGTGGAAAGCAACATTTGAAGAGGTTGCAAAAGCAGTCTCTACAGTTCCTTGAAATACTCTGTAAAGCTGTGTTGCAAATGAACGATTTATGAGTCACCCAATGCCCTTCTTTCCTGAAAGGTATCTTTTAATCATGCCACATAATTTCTCAGCGAGAACGCTGAAGAGCTTGCTGGGCATATGTGAAACTCTACAGCATGTTAACAAGGTTGGGGTCACATCTGAAAACTGGGAAAAGTGGGAAACATACGGCCTGATTTTACTCTCCAGCCAATTTGATTAAACCTGGTATAGATTGTTTGCGGTGTGTAAGAGGGGTCATGCCCACTCTGTGTGAAAGGCTGAAGAAATGCCATTCCTTTAACGTTTTACATAGTTAAAATAAACTGTGGTAAAAAGTTTCCCAACAGTATATGACAGCTCAATTTAGAGGTGAGGCCTTTTAATAAAACCTCATGAAATGAATACTTTGGTTTATGTGCTCTGTTTGTGTTTCCCACCGGAGTGCTTAGCATTATGAAGCTGTGGTTACTAGCTTTACTGCTGCAGAATAAGATCATGGAAGGCAGCCTCCAGCTTTCTATCAGAAAATATCCAAGGAGTAGGAATGCTAGGGTTGAACCTTACTGTGGAGCTCTGCTGCTTTCCTATTTGCATTTAACATGCTATTGTAAAGTATATCGGCTTGAATTACAGGATATTATTTAAACAGAGAAGAAAATCCACAGGGGCTTTTATATATTAACTTATAGCTTACTTAAAGAGAAATGTCAAACCTTAGAATCACACACTAGTAAATTTTCCTAAGCTTTCAAGATAATAGGAACTTTATAACAGGAGTGTTCTTCCCTGAATT
>NW_022196903.1:132491952-132496182 GCF_008632895.1 Mastomys coucha | reverse complement strand
GAGAATGCCATAATAAAAATTATTAAAAATAAGAGATGGCAGTTCATTTGTGTAATGGTTGTGGTGTGAATGCGCCATGGGAAGATACAGTTCTATTTCAATGCCATCTAGCATCTCAAAAGTGTTTGTGGGAGAGTTGGGTTATGCCTTAAACTGATTAGGTGTTCAATATATTGGCATTAGCAGATATAAGGCATCTCAAGGGTAGCCTTTACGCTGACCTTTTCCCCCTACCCCTAGGTATGAGCTTTATTTTGCTTCCAGGATTGTGCCTCATCTGAGTAACAAAATCAAGGAGGTTAGCTTTTTCCTCACTCCCATCCACCCCTGAACAGCTCCCAGAATTTCCCACCTTTGGTCTGAATCCAAGCACTGTAAATTACACCAGATAGTTTGTTCTTATGTACATGACTTCCCAGTTGTAAGCACAATATGCAAGCATGCATATGTTGTATGAATGCTGGTGGTTAGTGAATCCTCAAATCTTTGGGAAAGCTGTAACGTGTGTACCTATCATTGAATGTCATGATGGAGTGGGTACATTGAATATTCAAGATACAAGATTGCTCTTCTATTCTATTTATTCACTTCTCAAATGTATTGAAGGAAGCTAGTATTCATGACTTAGTTATCCATAGATGTTTTAATATAGTTAGATCCATAGTTATAGTTACTATAGATAGTTATAGTTAAATAAGGAGAACAACTATATATTTCATGGCTTGTTTGGATGATCTCAGGTAGAACAATTCTCCTTCATAAATCCTTGCATATGAAGGGTGAATTTTCATAAGGAAGGTACCATTGATAGCAAGTAGAGATGACCCTGCTATTTAAGGAATTTACCTGTGAAATGCAAATGTTAATGTTTCGATTTCTTAGAGTTCCAGGGCCTTGTCATATGGGATGCAGAGTTTTGAAAACTCATAAGTATTATCTTTATTTTGACTGCTAACATTTCTTAGTTCCCAGATTTCCAAGTGGGTTTGTAGAAGATAACAATGATCCTTCTGTACCCAAGCAAATCACTAACTTAATCTAATCCTTTATATTTGAATATAATCTTAGACTCACCCAATTGAAGCAACAACAACCAGAGAGCCTTACAAATCAATTAAGGAATTGATCCAAGCAAAACCTTTGCTTTATTTATGACTTCAATGAGTATTTATTGTGTTTTATTTCTCAGACATTGATTAGAACAAAACAAATCCCCTGGCCGAAAGGATCTTTATTTTCCCTATCAAAGTCAGATAACAACCCAGACACATAAGTTAATACATCATCTCAAGTGGTCAAAGGAGCTAAGAAATAAATGAATGAATGAATGAATGGATGGATGGATGAATGAATAAATAAATAAATAAATAAATAAATAAAAGGGAGGAAAGGGGGGAGGAAAATCAAGAAAGGAAGGAAGGAAGGGATGGCAGAGTAACAGGAAGGGGGGAAGAAGGGAGGAGAAGAGAGAAAAGAAAAGAAAAAAGACAGGGAAAAAAAGAAAGTAAATACCAAGTAGGTTGAAGGTGGTAGATAGAAGATCAAGTTTGCAATTAGCCCAGAGGACACTGGGGGATTTGTACCCTTTCATCTGAGGCACTATTACTGGACTATTATCCATTTGACTCAGTAGGTACTTTAGTCAAAAATTTAATTGAAAAGAAATCTATCCACAGAATGGTTTCAATAGTCCCATTTTTTCAGGTGATCCCATACCTGCTGAGAGAATGGTTCATGCAAAAACTGCTTTGTTAATTTAACATTCCAGTCAGCTAGCTTATGTTATAGTGCTCTAAATCGGATAAGTAATCTCACAAATTCAGGATGTAATAAAAGGTGTTGGTATGTCAAAGACAATCTCTCTGTGTTTTTTTAAATTATAGAAAAAAAGACCCTGGCACAGCCTTCTGTTGAAACTTTGTTTAAAAGAATATATTGCTTGCCATATTACCAATTTAGGAGATTAAATATTGAGCAACCTGAAAGCCAACTGTCTAGTAGTGAATCAGGACAAGGACACAATACAGGAGTAGGCAGAAGGCATGGCTTTAAGTGACATCTTTGATTATAGAAACTGACTTTGTGTTCTTGTTCCAACCCCCCAAATTGCTCCATTAGGAAAGGAGTCTCCAGATCCTATGGGATGAAATCCAGTCCCTGGATGCTCTGGGGAGGATAGGGGAGTCTGCTTGGATGATATTGTTGTTCTTCCTATGAGGTTGCAAACCCCTTCAGCTCCATCAGTCCTTCCCCTAACTCATTCACTGGGAACCCATTGCTTAGTTCGATGGCTGGCTGCAAGCATCTGCATCTTTGTTGATCAGGCACTGACAGAGCCTCTCAGGAAACAGCTATATCAGGCTCCTTTCAGCAAGCACTTCTTGGCATCCACAACAATGTCTAGGTTTGGTGACTGTATATGGAATGGATCCCCAGGTGGGGCAGTCTCTGGATGACCTTGCCTTCAATCTCTGCTCTACAATTTTTCTTTGTATTTCCTTTAGACAGGAATTCAAAATTTCTGTTAAAATTTTGAGATGGGTGGGTGTCCCCATCCCTCATGCCACCAGCCAAAGAATACACGTTGAGGGTCCCATGGCTCCAGCTGCATATGTAGCAGAGGATGGCCTTATCTGGCATAAATGGGAGGGGAGGCCCTTGGTCTTGAGAAGGCTCCATGCCCCAGCATAGGGGAATGCTAGGGCAATGAGGGGTGAGTATGTGGGTGAGTGTGTGTGTGTGTGGGGGGGTGGGTACCCTCGTAGAAGCAGGGGAAGAGGGAGGCCATAGGGGGTTTACTGAGGGGAAACTGGAAAAGGGGACAACATTTGAAATGTAAATAAATAAAATAACCAATAAAAAGGGGGAGAAATAAGGGGCCTAAGTCTGCATTTGCCCTTGAATTGTATGCTGCATCTTTACACTGGCAACATTTACAAAATAATGCAATGGTGGTTTCACAGCTTAGGATGTTTAAAGGGGAGAAAGAAACCATGTGTGGTCACATACAACCCTAGCTCTAGGCATGCAAAGGTTCAAGGAAGAGAAGATGAAGGACATCCTCAGCTCTTGGGTTTGTTGTTGCCTGTGCTCCATGAGAACATGTCTCAATAGACAACCAAAAATGTCTAAGTCACTTAAATAAACAAAAAATGTCTAAGTCACTTAAATAAACAAATAAAAAGTATGGAAAGTGTGATTAATCTAACTGCGAACTTTTCCTTATGGTGGTAGTGAGGCTAAAACAGCTTTACTAGTTTTGAGATGCATGACATCAGTGACAAAGAGTGGCTATTGAATGTTGATGAAAAAGTAGATCAAATTTCAAGGTACTCCTAGCTCAGTGGATATTGCCCATCCCACAGTATTTACCATATGAAAGATGTAAAAACTGGAGAATTATTTCCACACTAAAAACATAGTTCATATATCTTACAAATATCATCACATATTTTTAAATCTACATCCATGGGGTTTTACATCTCTTACTCTGATTAGAAACCAACAATTATACATGCTGGTAATGTTCCTTGGCATTTGCTTTTTATACATTATCCTGATGTCAAGAAATATTTGGTCCAAATCTTAAGCTGCCTTCATCAGAGCATCATTAGCCACAGCTCCTTACAAATGTTACTGGATGAGGAACTTGTTTGAAAACTGAGAGATGTAAGATAGGCTGTATTTCCTCACGATGGGTGGTGTGGCATGGTTGGTAAGGTCATCTATTTTGCACTAATCCTACAACAAATGAAAATAATGTAAACAAGGGAACCAGTCCTCTCTAACTTTAGTTGCCAGGTATAACCAATGTTTTCATAAATTCAAATTAAAATTTTCAACTTAGCAAGTGTTAGGTCTATAGTAGTAAAATCATATATTCATAAATGAACAAACATGCCATTAATTTATAGAAAATATATAATTTACTCAAAAATAATTTCTCAATTTAAAAGAGTGTACATTCCTTCACTGGGGACCCTGTACTCAGTTCAATGGATGGCAGTGAGCCTCTACATCTGTATTATTCAGGTACTGTCAGAGCCTCTCAGGAGATAGCTATATTTAGGCTGGCTTGCCCTTCCTTCAGTCTCTGCTCCATAGTTAATATCTGCAACTCCTTCCTTGGGTATTTGGTTCCTCCTTTTAAGAAGGAATGCACTGTCCACCTTTTGGTCTTCCATCTTCTTGAGTTCCTTGTGGTTTGTGGGTTGTTCTTCCTGTATTCCA
>NW_022196903.1:132478170-132491617 GCF_008632895.1 Mastomys coucha | reverse complement strand
TGGAGGGGAAACTGGGAATGGAGAAATTTACATGTAAATAAAGAAAATATCTAATAAAAAAAGAAAAGTTAAAAAAAATAAATAAATAAAAGAGTGTATATTATTAAAAAAAATAAAATGAACTTCTGAAAGACATAGAACTCTAGCATCCTGGTGGAGATGGTATAAAATATTTTGGAAATTTAGAAGGCCCACTTTAGCCCAGTGGTGGAGAAAGGGGCCATGTTTGTATTTAAGGGTCTTACTTGGCTACACGGTTATGAGCAGGATAACCCTACATGGTGCAAAATATTCCTCTACATATGCTACTTGTTTGGGATTGACCCAAGAAATGCACATGGTATAAGTAAGTATATTCATGTGTGCATAAAACTTAGTAAGTCTTTCTCCTGGACATGCACACAAGTCCTACATGGAGTTTTCTAAAAATGTCTTATGGTGAAAAGCTATAGCAGATTTCACTTTATTTACTCAGAAATTTCACCAGGTATCATTTATCACTTTGGGCTACTATGCCTCCCACACCAATGCTGGTTGCGACATTTATATTACTAGTCTTTTTTTTTTTTTCAAAAGTATTTTTTATTAGATATTTTCTTCATTTACATGTCATATGATTTCTCCTTTCCCAGTTTCCCCTCCAAACAAACAAACAAACAAACAAACAAAAACAACAAGAACAAACCCCTGTTGCGTCCCTCCTCCCTATACTTGCCACCCCACCTTCTCCCACTTATTGGCCCTGGCATTCCCCTACACTGGGGCACAGAACCTTCACAGGGCCAAGGACCTCTCCTCCCATTGATAATTGACTATTAGCCCAGAAGTTTGGAATACAGGAAGAACAACCGACAAACCACAAGAAACTCAACAAGAAGGAAGACCAAAATATGGACATTTCATTCCTTCTTAAAAGGGGGAGCAAAATACCCACAGAAGGAGTTGCAGAGACTAACTATGGAGGAGAGACTGAAGGAAGGACTAGTCTTTTTTTTTAAATTATCAATCTTGGTAACTGTCTTAAAATCAAGGACATATGAGTCTCGCTTAAAGAATATTACAGAGAATATTCCTTCACAACCAGGATATGAAATCAAGTGGCATTCATAAGGCTCATAAGCAGGTTTGGTTCATATTCTTACTTAAGCTCTGTGTTTTAACAGGTATGAATTCTGAAGATTGTGGATTAGATCTACCTACTGATCCTATGTGCAGTAACAGTTATGTATTATGAAGATTATGTATTAGATGAATTAACTTACTCTCTTATTTTCAGAGGGTCCATACTGTCCTGGGAGCTATAATGCTCAACTCTGTCTTTTATTGTTACTGTCTTTTATTTCAAGTCTCCTCCATTCCCATCACTCACCAAAGATTAAAGAACTCAGTTCTTGAAGCAGACTCACGTCTCACTATGTACCTTGATACATGGTACAGAGTAGATTGACTTTTATATGATTCTGGAACATTATTCTGTCAAATAACTTAATATGGGGCATAGGTTCATAAGAATGCTGCACTTCTCTGGTTTGGATAAGAGAGTATCTTTGCATAAATCAAGGCAGTTTCCTATTTTCGCTTATATAAATAAGTCAGCACTCAGCATAATTTATTTGGGATTATGATAATCACATAATTTTCTGCTATCATTTTACTATGCTTCTGCTAGGGAATGACACCTGAAATATTTTTTAATTAGAAAAGACGTTGGGATGAATATGTTAGAATATAAAGGAGTTGAACTCAAATGAAAAAGCAAATAATTAAATTTTAGGTCCTTGTTATAATAAAGTCTTCCCAGATTTCTTTGGTTTAACTGATGTTGTGGAGAAAATCAGGCTGATGCAAAGAAATATGCACACATGGTTGTTACAAGTGATAGGCCAGTGTGGGTTACATACAAGACAGGGCATCACTCCAGGTATGGGGTATGCTACTTTGTATACTTAAGCACTCAGGTCATAACTATAAGTTATTACAATAAGGCAAACAACTGTTCTGTCTGGATCAGACACTTTTCCATTGCTGTGACAAAACACCCAAGAAAATAGCTTAAGGGGCGAGGATTGCATTTAGTTTAACTACATGCGAAGTTCAATCCAGGGTCACCTCATTCCTGTGTTGCTAGGCTGTGATGAGGCAGATCATCATGGTAGAAGGTTATGGCAGAGCCAAGTTCATCTGCTCATAAAAGACTGAAGGGAATGGAGGGAGAGAGGTCAGGAATAAGATACACTTTCAAAGTCTCAACACAAGGATAGAGGTTACCTCTTATATCTTACCATTTTCAAATTCAGCTATGGGTTCATCAATAAATAATTCATTGCTTAGGCTAGCACTCTCATGCTCCGATCACTCCATAAATGCCTACTTTCACTTTTTTAATGTCATATGTATGAACTCATCTATGTCATCCACCATTGTATATACCACATGTCATCTCTCCATGCTCTATCCTCTTGTATGTAACTCCTCCCTTCCTTATCAAATTGTGGGCTATTTTTCTTTAAATACATATAATTCATATATTTAGTTTATAATATATTAAATAAATATAAATATTTATTTAAAGAAGAAAGCATCCAATATTTGAGAAGAAAGGAAGATATCTATAAATATAAATTATGTATGTATTTTCTGCATGTATACTTACATATCATTGTATAAATATATAACTATGACCTGCTGAGTCTATTTAGTATTATTGATACGTACATAGTTTTAGGGCTGAGCTCTTGATATTAGATAACCAAGTAGAGGGCTCAACTCTAGGAAAGACTGATTTTCCCTTTCTCGATATCCACTAATTATTTGTAGCTCTTCATCTTGAAGTGAGACCTTGTGAGATTCTTTTTCCTTCCACGTTGGCATGTCAACTGGTGATGCCAATGTTCAGGTCACTTTTAGGCAGCCATGTTGTTGAGGTTTCATGATTCAGCTTTTCTGTCATATACAGAAGATACAATCCCACCACAGACATTCTGGTTACCTTGTTTTTACAACCAAAGTCTCACCCTTGAACATTATTTTGGGGATCAAGTCTTCAGACCATTGGGCTCTGATGTAGGTAGGGGTTGCTCTGAATTGAAAGCATAACCGTATCAGGTGCATTTCATAAGATTTCAGGTTAGAGTCTCCATTTTTTTTTTCAGATCAGTCTTCACAGGGAAGTAGCAATCATCTTTCAAAGCCCAGATACTGATGGCAAATGAAGTTTCTTAATTTTTCAAGTGTGTGGCTATAGCTAGCAATCCTGTATCCAATCTCTGAGACTGCACTCAAATATGTCTTTCTTTTATCAACCTGTGGGATTCTGGAATATAGCTGTCATTTCAACCTGATAAAATTTGGATGGTGCTATTTGAGCAGTCTCAAATCTTTGACCTGGCGCGGCATGTAGCTCCAGGATAAAGTTAGCTTTATTTTCCTTAAATGCAACAGAAGCAGAAGTTTTCAATCCCTGATCATTACTCCCAGAATCGTTTCTGAGCCAATTCAGAGCAGCTGCCTCACTGCATATCACTCTAAATCATGGATATAAAAATAGTTTGGAAGAGAAAAATGTCTAAATGGTAGCAAAATGTAAGTTTCAAGAGATGTTAAAAGAAAATTTAATCAACGTTCAACGCAGTGAACACCACCTTGGCATTAGATACCATGGATTTCCATCTAACCTCCCAACTTCTGAGGCTTTATTATTAAATACTTTCACAGCAGCAAGATTGCAGAGACATTAGATGTGCTTGCTTACAGGTATATATGGACTTAGTAAACTTAAAGGGACAGGACCAAGGCTGGCAAGGCTGAGATTAGATCTATGGGCTTTGTCTGGAAGCTTGGATGTGCACAGATATCTGATGCACGTTGCCTGCCAGCTTTGTTCTCTCAAGCCCGGGATGGTGGGGGCAGTGGGACTGACACTTCGCAGAGTCTCTTTCAGCCTGGAGGCTGCTGCTGACAGCTAGGCAGGACACCCTGGACCTGGAGCACAGCTAGGATCCTGGTTTTGTTGCCCAAGGTTTGCTGTTTCAAACTTGGAATTTTAGCTATGCAATCCAGGACAAATTGTGCAAAATCAGAAGAATTACTTACATTTTGTGCAGAACAGGAGTCATAATTTGAAGAGCTGAGGACACAGTGAGAGTCTGGAGCCCTATGCATACACTGAGAATGTCAAAGCTGGATTAACATGAGGCAACCTCATGAAAGAAGTTTTCAATACCAGCACCCCACCTCTGTGACTGAGAAACAGGCTGAGCAACCACAAAGCTGCTCCAACTTTGGCAGCTCCTCTTCTAGAAAAATACACTATACTGCAGTGGCTGGAAACAAGTCAGTGTGTGCTACCAGATTAACCAATGCTATTAACTAAAGTGTGCGATGCCCACCTGTTCTCGCTGAGTTGTCCCCATATGTAAATCAGACTTAAGGCAAGAACAAAGACCTAGAATACAGGAACATTTAATACTTTTAAACTATTAAACTGTAACTGAGACAGCTGGAATGACTTTGAAATAATGGTAGTCATTCAGTCATTACCATCTTTGAAGTCTTGAAACCATGGAATGTTAAGACATGGGGAGTATGTGTCCTAAACTTTTAGATTGACTAATAAAACTATCTCGTATAATTTTGAGATGCCTGTTTTGGAATAGGAGATCCATTATTCTTCTTTAGATATATTTTAAAGAACTCCCCTCCGCTAACAAAGAAATCTATGAACCTGGACGTTCAGTCATACATCCCTGATGCCTAGCACTGTGGAAGGGGACTCATGAAGATAACAAATTTCAAGCCAGCCTGGGAAACAAAGGGAGAACCTACCCCACACCACACAAAGACAAATTTTAGATTTTATTTGTGCCCAAGAACCTAAACATAATGCTTTTGAACATATTTTTATCCCCTTTACAATTTTTCAATATTTTATAGACTACAAATTATCAAAGTTGAACTTATTTATTTATTGAATGTTTATTATTACATATAATAATAACTACATAAAACATCTACTTCATTCATAAATACAATATCCCTTGAGGACTTTTTAACTTCTCATACAACACTAAAGTTTGAGAAGAGAAATGCAACATTGGAAGCAAGTATTTATCTCTTGTCCTAATTTCCTTCTAATTATATTAATTGTAAGCCCTATTTTGAGCAGCAAATTCCTACTAATCTCTCCTTTTTAAACTGAGACATTTGTTGCATTGGTGAAGGCTAAAATGCCTGTTGATGTTCCTTTCAGTGTTATGGTTAAAAGAATTGTATGTACTTTGTTCAGTAACATTATATCTGAGCTTCAGCTACACACAAGAACATGCACACACAATTAGACTCCCATATTTAAATAACTATAAAAATACCCATATCACAGAACCTAACTAAGAACACATTGTGAGGGGGCACACATTATCTATTTTAAAGTTGCTGATGATTATGCTAGACTCCAGTCTACCAGTAGAGTAGAATACCATCAGGAATCATTTCATTGACTTTCCCCTAGTCATCTTTGCTTGCATGGTAAGTCTCTCTAGCCTCTTGTTGATGGCCCTCTAGGCAACTGTCAGGCATGAGGCTTCATCTAGCAGCGGATGGGAAAAGATGTAGAGTTGTACCTCCAAATATTAGGCAGAACTCTAGAAATCCTAAGAAAGAGAGGAATGAAGGATTGTAGGAGCCAGAGGGGTCAAGGACTCCACAAGAACACGGCCCATAGAATTAACTAACTAGGGCTTATAGGTACTCACAGAGACTGAAACAATGATCAGAGAGCCTTTATGGGTCTGACCTAGATCCTCTGGATGTATGTTTTGTCAATATATAGATTGGTGTTCTTGAGGGACTCTGAACAGTAGGGGTGGGGACTGTCTCTGACTCCTTTGCCTGCTGTTGGGACTCTTCCCTCTAACTGGGTTACCTTGTCCAGCCTTGATATGAGACAGTTTCCCGAATCTTATTGTAACATGCTATGCCAAGTTTCTTTGAGATCTCTGGGTACTCTGCTCCTTTTTAGAGGGAAGCATTAGAGGAGTAAATGTGAGGGAGAAGGTGGCACTGGGAGGAGTCAGGGGAGGGGTAACTACAGTCAGACTCTAATATATGAGAGAAGAATAAACAAAGAGATACATTTAAAAATGACTCAAGTTCATTATAAAGTACCCATTTAGATGTCACCAGGATTCTGGAATACAGGGATGGGGACATTGGGTTGAGAAGTGCCAAGGGCTTTATGGATGCTTTATTACTTGTTTAGAATCTAGACCCAGGGGGGGGCGCTGACACCCTTGCCCCGTAAAAAAAAAAAAAAAAAAGAATCTAGACCCAGTAACTCTTATAGACTCTTATAAGATGATTGAGCCAGCCATTTATGGACAGAAAACATGCAAATGCATCTGAGACAGCATAACAAAGTGCATGGATACAGATGTGAATGTAAAGGCCTGTCACTGTTTAGGGACTGGAAATTCCACAGGCCTAGGAGCCTGTGAGGATGTGACTAAAGTTGATCTTTTTGAAATGGCAAAATAGGGGTTATTGTCCCCTATTAATTAGGCTGAACTCTAATTTGAATACATAGGGGAACCTCTAATGGATAATTTAATGTATTTCCTAATGACTATAAAAAAGCAGTACATTCTTACACTGAGTACCTGGAAGTCAAACCACGTAATACAACTTCTAAATTTTAAGCCGTGAATTGGCCTCACCAGATTTGTATTTTAACAAATCCATATTCAGATGAAAGCATGAGAGGTTGGAGTAGGTTAGAGTTACGGATGGTTATGAAGATTTCAGAATCTGCTCTGGGCTACTAAGTTTTTAGAAATAGGACATTAAAATACAACATTCTAAATGAGAACGAAAGGCATTTCCCTTTTAGCTAACAATCTGAAAGCAAATGATGGTCTAGATAAACATCCAGTGTCCACTGGAACAACGACATTGTTTTCACTACTTCCCAGCAGGAAGGAAAAGTAGAAACATCCAGAAGAATTATGATGATCCAGAGCTGAACAGGTCATTTCTACTCACAGACAACTGGGATGTTCTTAAACTCATAAGAAACTAAATGCTACATTGATTAGCTATGAAGCCAGAAAGGAATGAAGGGCACTGGAGGAGCTTTAAATGTGAATACAATGAAGGACAATAAGTGTTCCTATTCTTGGAGCAAAAGTCAATGAAATGATTCCTAATCATATTCTACTCTACTGGTATACCAGAGTTTAGCATAATCATCAGCAATTTTAAAATAGACAATGTGTGCTTCTTCACAATGTGTTCTTACACATTATATATACATATATGTGTACTAATTTGATACACACGTGTACCAAATAAACACTTTAAGAAACTAAGAAGTTAGACAAATCGTAGTAGTGTCTAAGCCAGGATTTTAATGCAAAAATCTTTTCTCAGAAGTCTTTCCCATAAATTTTATAATACTATGTATTATTCTTCTATCATATCAGTTTGTTAATAAAACAACTATGGAGTTCATTATTAACTCTCAGTATAATATTGGGAAAGTGAGAATATACCATCTGATCAATCAGGTAGAATCTGCAACTAGAAACTCTTGTTTTCAAGAAATTCTTAGTCAAGTTCACAAGATCTTGTTCTAATTGTTTAATGATTCTCATTTGAGAAAGTGATAAGAAATTAAAGAAAGACAAATAACCAGAGGAAGAGGACAGAATGCGGCCCAGCAAATCAGTAGATGGGACAAGGTTGACAGTAAGAGCTGCTACTCTCCCAGAAAGTAAGTGTGCCAGGAGTCCCATCAGCACCCGGTACCTCTTTGCTCTGTCATTCAGAGTGCTGTGGTTTCCGTAGCCCTGGGTTGCCATAGGATTTGAAAACAGATCAGCAAGTTGAACTTAATAGAAGCTTCCCTTCAGAATTCAGAGATAAATTATTGGTTTGTGTCATCTGACTTAAATTTGTTCTCCTAGCTGGGCACTAGCTCAGTGGTGGGGTGCTTGCCTAACTTGTGAACCCCCAGCACTAGAAACAAATACATTTATTTCACAAAGCACCTCAAAAGTTGTATGTTCAGTTTTGGGGGCCCACAAAAACTCTTTAATCATCTTTATAGCTGTAGATAAAATGCACAAGGAATGTAATATTTACCACATTCTTTGTATCCCATTTCATATTCTTTCTGAAGATATGATTCCATCTCATTTTCTTTCTGACAATGCCCTTAATCTTCTACAAGTATGTTCATCATAGAAATAAAAATGTGGGACCAGAGAAATATCTCAAGGGTTAAAAACACTTGCTACTATAGTAGAAGACCTGTGTTCAGTTTCTAACACCCACATAGTAGCTTACAACCATCTGTAACTCCAGTACCACGGGAACCAACATCCTCTACTGACCTCCTCATGCTATAGACACATAAATGGCCCAGAAACATAGATGTAGATAAAACACCCATACATATAAATAAATGTGAAGGAATGCATTGCTTGGAATACATAGTATATATACATATATGTATACTAATTTGATACACACACATGTTCCAAATATAGTTCTTCAAGTGTTTTAGTTTGAGAAATCTAGAAATATAAACTGTTTTGATGTCAATTTTTATTTTTTTCTAGAGCAAAGGCAATACAAGCATGTTAACTTACACTGGAACCAATCTTAAGATTTTAAGAACCAATCTTAAGAATTTAAGACATTCTCTTAACTCCTGGTTCTAATTTACAGTCTAGAGAATGAAAAAACAGTGTCCTATGGGCTGCTTGTCTTTGGAGATCATGTATTCTCTCTAGAAAGAAAAACTAAAACAATAGGTAACAAATAATCAGCAATCTAAATTTAGATATGATTAAGCATTGAGATATGAAGTGCAATCAATAATTATTACACCGAGGTCTATTAAGGTTAAAACTGGAGTAAGATAAATGAATTGGGAAGACATAGATTTTCAGTTTGATTTATTGTAACTGTAGTGATGGGGCCCAGAGCCTGTGTATCCTAGACAAGCACTCCTGAGCTGAGATGCATCCCAAAACAAGATGAAGAGATATCTCTAGTCCAAAATAAGGGAAGGGACATTCAAGCTTTTAAAGAGGTGGAGAAGGATTTATCAGCCTTGGTGTGAGTAGAGAATCTAACTGTAAAGTTTGTGTGAATATGAAAATTAAATGAAAGATGTTTCAGTTGTGACTGTCTTTTAACAACACAATGAAATTCTGAGATTGGGCCGATCATCTTGGGCTTCCTTAAATGTTATTCTGCTTGTGTTGGTCTTGAGAAACTGTGAATTATGCCCTTTCCCCAAGCTGTTGTTTCTAATGATGCAATGAAATGATTCCCAGGAGTCAAATGAGGAGGTAATCTATAATACACTAACTGTTTTACATTTTGTAACTCTCTACATAGCTTAGTTTTGAATGTTATATTTTTGATTATTTGTAATTATTGTCATTTGGTGAAGTATATGTACACATACATATATAAATATGTATACATAAACATATATATATATATATATATATATATATATATATATATATATATGTGTGTGTGTGTGTTTCTTTCACACTACTGTTAGTACTTTGCATATTTTTCTTTCAGGTAATAACTAATACTTGTTCCTTGTTACTCAGGAGGCACAGGCAGAATCATATGCTTCACAGTAGCTTAATTGATATAGTGAGTTCCAGGCCAGACTCAGTTGTCTAGCTCCCAGAGTAAATGAAAGGGTTGGGATGGGAGCTCTCATATAGACATACACACAGAAAGAGTAGGGGAGAAACAGTGTGAGAGATAGCAAACACTTGTGCTGAACTGAAACCTATCTGAAGATCATATATATGTTTTTATTAAGAAGGGAGAAAAACAAAGGCTTGATGTTTCCTCAAACCTCAGTATTGCTGTATTAAAACCCAGACCTTACACATTCTTTCACAATCCAAAAGATGTATTGGCTGTCCTGTACTGTCCTAGTGAGTAGTCATATGCTTGGGTTTTAACATTGTGCTGGATAGTTTTCTGTCACCTTGACACAAGTAGCCATCATTTTAGAGGAGGACCCTCAGTTAAGAAAATGTCCCATAAAACTGGGACATGGACAAACTGGTAGCGCACTTCCTTGTTGATGTGAGAAGGCCTTCTCTTGCCTCCAGGACTGTGCCTTCAGGTCCTGACCTGAGCTCCTTTGATTCCTTTGATAATGAACTGTGATGTAGAAGTGCAAGGTGAAATAGACTATTTCCTTTCCAGTTACTTTTATGTTGTACATGGTGTTTAAGCACAGGAACAGAAACCCTAACTGAGACAAATAGCACCAACAAAGTTGCATTTATTTACATGTTAGAAATATGCTTCTTTATTATGAGACTTATCCTACATCTATAAAATATCGTTCCTAGCCAGGCACAGTGGAACACACCAGTAATTACACACCAAAAAAGAGACAGAAGCAGGAGGATTGATTCAATATCATCCCTAGCTACGTACTGAGTTCTAAAACAGCCTGGCATAACAAAGACCCTTTCTTTAAAAGAGTACAGAGGGGATAGGTTATATTCTCATTCTCTTAAAGTATGAAATGGTATATAGGAACTATAGAAGACTAATAGTATATGCTCATGGTTCCTTCCTCCATAATGAAATAGTCCTTCAAGTCATTTGGTTAAGCATGACCAGGTTCTGCGTATCTTTTGCCATTGTGTTGTGGGCATGATATGATTAGATGAGAATGCTTGAGAACAGACATTGCATCGTCAGTAGAGCAATTAATAAGCACACTCGCCTTCTGAATAAAATTCAAGCATTTTAACATAGCATCATCGATTTCCTGCACTTTTATCAAGAAGTAGCGTGATGGCCTTTCCCTTTATTATTCCCCACACGTCATTCAAGCTGCAAGTAAACTGTTTACAGACTTCCCTATATCTCTGTTTTCAAGTTGTTGACCTCCTTGGAATAGAATTCCACCTATCTTCTGTCTTGATTGCATCCTGTCTATCTGTCTGGGAGGGATAACTCAAATTACCTCTGTGTGGCAAGTCTTTTCCTTATCTCTGTCCCTGAAAGAGATCTCTCACTCTTCTATTCCCCATCCTTATGTTTAACATGAGAGATGATGGTCCACAAATATCATTTCCTGAAGAGAAAGCATTGAAAAATCGGTTGAAAAAGGAGATGAGTGAATGAATACATATGATTTGTTTCTCAGCTATTTATAGTTTAAAGGGGTAATGTTCAGAAAAGTTTTATTTGTGTGGGGGGGTGGGAGGGGGGTGTGGGGGTAGTACATATGCATACATTTGCTAGTACAAGAGTGCACTTGTGTGGATCCCAGAGGTTGATATTAAGTGTTGTCATGGATAGATACAATCTTGTCTTTAGAAATAAGGCATGTCAAGGAACCCAGTGCAATATGTATACTAGAGAGCAAGGCCAGAAAGCCCTTTGTTTTTACCCCTGCTATGTTAGGGTTATAGATACTTGTGACTAAGCTCAACTGTGTATCCTAGGGATCAAAATTCAGGTCCTCTTGCTGCTTATAAATCAGAAGCTTAACTGAGCTGGGTCATCAAGCCATAAAGAAAGCTTTTAACTCTTTCCATACAATTGAATTAAGAGATTAATGGTTTATTCAGTATTTGATGCTTCTCTGTCTGCCCATCTTTTAAAGAATCATTTGTAGAGTAAATATATAAAAGAGGATAGTAGTTAAAATACACAAGTTGGTCATTCTCATGGTTCTAAACTAAGAGTACTCCAATAATCCATGACTCTAATCTAAGACTTTATGGTCAATCCTTCATTTGAAATGGAAAAACAAAGTAACTTGTGAGAATTATATGTCTTGAAACTGACATTTCATTAATGTCATCATGGCTCTGGGAGTTTTGTAGACTACTGTTAGGAAACTTTTCAGCTAAAACAAATTAAATAGCTATTTGGGATTCTAGGAATTCTCACTTTCATGGTGTGAAGATAACAATGTAATTCTACTAATAGAATCTCCATTAATTTATCTTTAGCCCATCAAATGCATGTCCTCTCATGTTCTTTTTGATTGAAAATTACTCCAAACATCTTCAATCCCTTGATGGCTGGATGCCCTTTAGCTAGCATTTTTACTTTGGTGTCTCAGTTTATCTAATTGAAAGATACAAATGTCCATGTTGCCTCCTAATCGATAAATTACTAACTTGTTATAAGTGAAGCATGATAATTCAGGAAAAAGTAGTAATACTTGCTAACACAGTTCTTGGGTCTTCACCTAAACTTTTAAAAAATATTAAAGAGCCTGGCAGTGGTGGCACACGCCTTTAATCCTAGCACTTGGGAGGCAGAAGCAGGCAGATTTCTGAGTTCGAGGCCAGCCTGGTCTACAGACTGAGTTCCAGGACAGCCAGGACTACACAGAGAAGCCCTGTCTCAAAAAACAAACAAACAAACAAACAAAAAACAAAACAAAAAAAAAAAAGAAAAGAAAAACCAAAAAAGAAAAATAAAAAAACCAAAATGTTTCTAATGTACAACATACTTGTGACTAATTATAGTAGTCAGTGTTTAAGTCTTCCTTGAGATATTAATTTCCTAATAAATGAATTAAAGTGACCAGAAAATATAAAATTTTAAAAATGCTTCTTATTTTTGTCAGAAAAAAATACTGCCCTAACTTTTAATATTTTTGTTATAATTTCTCCCTAAATACTTATCTTTGATAGTGCTTGTTAGTAGGATATGATATTGGGAATAGAAGATTAAGAAATAAAAAATTGAACACACAGAGAAAGCCACACTCCCAGGTGATCTAACAAGCCCAGGATCCCAGAATCACAGAATCACAGGATCACAGAGATAGCTTGACTCTGAGGAGTTCTGACACAACCAGGATCACAGGAAGGACAAGCTCCAGTCAGATTTAGCAAGGGCAGGTAGCACTAGAGTTAACAAGATGTCTGGGTGCAAGCGTAAGAAAATAAACAACACAAACCAAGGTCACTTGCCATCATCAGAACCCAGTTCTCCCACCATAGTAAGTCCTGGACACACCATCACACCAGAAAAGCAAAATTCGGATATAAAATTACTTATCAGGATGATGATATAGGACCTTAAGAAAGACATAAATAGCACCCTCAAAGAAATATAGTAGAACACAGGTAAAGAGCTAGAAGCTCTTAAAGATGAAACACAAAAATCCCTTAAAGAACTACAGGAAAACATAATCAAACAGGTGAAGGAAATGAGGAAAACCATCCAGAATCTAAAAATGGAAATAGAAACAATAAAGAAATCAGAAAGAGAGACAGCCCTGGAGATACAAAACCGAGGAAAGAAATCAGGAGCCATAGATGCAAGCATCACCAACAGAATACAAGATATAGAAGAGAGAATCTTAGGGGCAGAAGACACCTTAGAAAACATTGACACAATAGTCAAAGAAAATGCAAAAAGCAAA
>NW_022196903.1:132454609-132477976 GCF_008632895.1 Mastomys coucha | reverse complement strand
ACACAAACCTAATTCCACCTCTTACAACAAAAACAACAAGAAGTGACAATTACTTTTTCTTAATATATGAATTAATTAATATTACCAACATATCCTAATCGATTGAAATCCAGTAATATGAGGAATTGGAAAAAAAGAAATAAAAAATTATATATATATATATATATATATATATATATATATATATATATTTTATACTGGCTCTCAATGTGGAAATCTGCATAGATGTAATATATACTGCTAAATATGATGTGCCTAGTCTCCCACATAAAATCATATGCAGATATCTATTTGCTATCATGAACACACCACAGATTTCAATGCTTTAGGGATTTTTTATAATATTCCATAATTCATATTTTCATAAATTCAAAAGCATCCCTTCAGCTGACATATTTTTGTGCATTTTCAACCCTCTCTTTTTAGCTTATACACGCTAGTGAGGCTTGTTGTTGTTTTAAAGTGTTTAGCAGAAGAAATTTGTCTGATAAGATGTGACTAGCTCAGTTTTATTTTTCTTATCATTGTCTTTCATATGAAGATATACTGGAAAAAAGAAAAAGAATTAATACAGTTACTTTTTAACCATTAGAAAAATAATTAATCCATCAGTTCTTAGAACAGGCTATAACCTATTCTAGCAACAAAATAATTATCCCTGTAAATCTTTCACTCATAAAGAAAAGCTTGCAAAGCAGGGGGAATTTATCCTTTCACTCAGAGACTTAATAAGGACAAAGAATTGACCAAAATAATTTTCAAAAAGGCCTTTGTATAATAGATAACAAGGCCCAATCTTCCAAAGATTATGTTACTACCCTGCCTCATACAATTGGTCCCTGTGTGAAGCAGTAAGCATTTAATGGATCCTATCTCATAAGATGTGGAAGACATCCTTTTATCCGATGGATATAGCAAAAACATAAGAGCTGTGAACTCTGCAACCACACACGACCAAGTCACCACAGAATGAAAGACTTCTGTCTTTTAGAAAATTCTTTCTCCAAAAACGTCTTTACTTTTTGATGACCTATAGAGAATCTCTTGGCAAATCACACACACACAGAGAGAGAGAGAGAGAGAGAGAGAGAGAGAGAGAGAGAGAGAGAGAGAGAGAGAGAGAGAGAAACAGACAGAGTTAATTTGTATGAATTTAAAATAAATTAGTTGCTTTCTATGACTAAATGTTATTCTATTAAAGCTTTTGTTCATAAATCCTGACTGAGAGTGCACCCCTAGTTTGTTCTGTGTGCATTATTAGTGCTTCAGTTCTTTTCAACATAGAAGAACATCCCTTTTAAAGGAAATTCCATTTAAGTTTTCATTTTCTCATTTTTTATGTGAAAATATGAAATAAACTTTCAGGTCAAGTTAAATTTAGTAAGTTGTAATGATGACGTATCTAGATAGGCTATATTTCTAGACAGGACAATCACTTTTCCAAGGCACTTAATAACATATCTTTGAGGTTGGAAATTCACATTTATGAAAGAAAGAAAAGAAGTAAGGAAGGAAGAAGGAAAGAAAAAAAAAGCAAAGCAAAGAAAAAATGGTAGTGCTGGCTATGTAGCTCAGTAGTAGGGGTCTTGTCAAGGAATTGCAATGATTTGAAATTGTACTACGCCATTTAAAAAATAGAGCATTGAACAAAATACAATCAAATGAAATTATCAGGGAAGGTGACTGTATTCCCTGGAAGGACTGAAGAAGTGATGGACAACTACAGGAATCATTTCAGTTTTGCTCATGACACCATAGTGGAATGGCAGAGCCTGTTCCCCAGACAGAGTCTGCTCATCACTAGAAGATAAAGTCAAGATTCTTAGGAGGAGGGAAGACCATGTCAGGAAGGAGATAGGGATCTATCCCTGGTGATCTTCAGTTAAGGATAAGATAAAGATTCCATGTGCCTAATGACATAAGCAAAGTTTGCATTTTGGTGCTTTTAATGGGGTTCAGCCATCACTCACCTAGATATTCTAAAACTGACTCAACAGCTCAGTCTCCATCTAATAGTCAGAGAAAAGGGCATTTCTGTGTTCTGGTCACAGCTCCCTGGAAGGGCTACATTGGAGATACTGAGTTCTGTGGTACAAAACCTGATGAAATCTTCTGCTGACTTCAGGAAGACAAACCCTGTTTTTCCCAGCCTCCAGGACACCTCTGGGCAATGGTCATATTGACTCTTCTATGCCAAAGTTTTCTGAGTTAAAGACAAAAATATAATGATGCCTAGAAAAAAATAAAAGAGTGTTGAAAGGAAATTTTCTTTACAAACTTTAAAACAAAGAAAGGAAAATGGAAAAAGATAATTTTGTTGAGTCTCCATGAATTAGCCCGAGATTGGGGTGGAAAAGGGGGATGTCTTAGTTTTCAAAGTTTTACATAAAATATTAAATTAATACTAAAACCCCATCAATTAAAAAACAGCATTATTCAATATAACCGTTTATTAAGCAACTGTTTCTGTTTATACTTTCATGTATATGTATGTTTGTTCATGAGTATTATGTGTGTGTATGTTCTTCCACATGCATGTGTGCATGTGTGTGTGCATGTGTGCGTGTGCATGTGTGTGTGTGTGTGTGTGTGTGTGTGTGTGTGTGTGTGTGGTTGGGAGATTAGCAGGAAGCACCATCTTCAGAGTGAGTATTCAAAATTCATAATCAAGTCATGATTGCAAGATGCAATCTGTGAAAAAAGATTTGTATAATGTAATTTTCATCATTAATATAGTCACCAAAACCAGTTGTATGAGTGTATGTGTGTGTGTATGTGTGTGTGTGTGTGTGTGTGTGTGTGTGTCTGTATGTAGAGGCCAGAACTCACAAATAGGCTATGTTGTCTTGCTAATGAGCCACAACAATTTTCAAAAGCTATTTCTGCTTCTTCATTGTGGGTTTACATCACCATTTTATTTTCTGTATCTTGGTTTTATATTCTGTAGATGAAACATGAATGAAAAATTTCAAGAAGGCATGGGATATTATTTAATAAGTTTTCATTAAAAGTACCATATCCCCCTAGTGATAACATAAAAGCTCGATGTTCTTCCTCCTGTTTTGACTTTAGGAAAAGAGATGTGTTGGTTCTTGAAAGCAGATTAGGTTTTACAATATTAGCTTGGTTCAGACAAGATTTCAATGAACATTTTGTTCCTGTTAATTATAGGAAGTTTCCTCTCAACATAAAATATTTGGTTTGTACTAACACTAGTGACCCAGCTTGTGTTAAGTTTATGTTAGACATGTGATCTATGCATAGATTCATATGTTTGAACACTTGGTCCCCAGATGGTGGCACTGCTAGGGAACTTAGGAGGTGGACCATTACTGAAGGAAATGTATCCCTGGGGGCAGTCTTCTCCTTTGGATAATTTGGCCTCATCTCTTCTCTCACTGTTTCTGGTCTAAGCTGGAATCTCATGGGCTAGCCTCCTGATCTTCATTGTCATCCCAGCATGCCTTTCTCACCAAAATGCTCTATATCTCAAATGCAACTATAAGGCAAAATGAACGTTTTCTTTTAAGTTGCTTTCTTTGGGGTATGCTATCGAAGCAACAGAAACAAGACTAGACTTACACATGAGCACGCACACACACACACACACACACACACACACACACACCAATTAAAACAATCTAAATGGATTTTCAAAATGTTTTAACACACTGTATTCAGACTCTGATGTCTCCAGTGGGTTAAACTGAAAAGCAACTGGGACTTTAGTGGGGACTTCTTGTCCGTAGAAACAAGGTCAAGTCAGTTTTCCTTTCTACGGTGCATCTCAGGAGCTCAGAGTAAACGACTCAGTAGCTAGCAGACAGCACTGGGAAGTGATATTTTGTTTATTAATGTCTCTTTGGTTTTTTTCCCATAGTGTTGATGTCTAGAATTAACAAACAAGACCTTGATCCAATTTCCCCTTTCCTCCCTCTAGTGGAAAAGAGCTCTGAAAAACACATAAAGTTAACAAGATGTTGCATAAAATCAAAGTGTGTTCCAGCAATCCCAAGGTGCTCAATGCATTCCATTTGCTTGTGCACTAGAACGGCTCCATAAACTATGTTCCACTTGTAAATATTGAATTTTAATACCAAGGTGCCAACAGTACACAATGTTTTATATACAGCAGACAACATTCTTGTCCTCTGCAAGCTTAAGTTTCATCAAGCCAAAATTGAAATTATAGATTATTTCTTATTTTTACGTTTTTACTTTATTAACATGGCAAGAATCTTACTGATTGTACCTTGTGTTTACTGATGGTACCCTGCATTTACTGATTGTACCCTGTGTTTACTGATAGTACCCTGTGTTTACTGATGGTACCCTGTATTAACTGACTGTACCCTGTGTTGACTGATGGTACCCTGTATTTACTGATGGTACCCTGTGTTTACTGATTGTACCTGTGCTTACTGATGATATCCTGATTACTGATGGTATCCTGTGTTTACTGATGGTACCGTGTGTTGACTGACAGTACCCTGTGTTCACTGATGGTGCTCTGTGTTTACTGATTGTACCTGTGCTTTACTGATGGTACCTGTGCTTACTGATGGTGTTCTGTGTTTACTGATGGTACCTTGTGTTTACTGATGGTGTCCTGTGTTTACTGATTGTACCCTGCGTTTACTGATGGTACCCTGTGTTTACTGATTGTACCTGTGCTTACTGATGGTGTTCTGTGTTTACTGATGGTACCCTGTGTTTACTGATTGTACCGTGTGTTTACTGATGGTGTCCTGTATTTGCTGAGGGTACCCTGTGTTTACTGATGGTACCCTGTGTTTACTGATGGTATCCTGTGCTTACTGATAGTGTTCTGTGTTTATTGATTGTACCCTGGGTTTACTGATGGTACCTGTGTTTATTGATAGTGTCCTGTGTTTACTGATGATACCCTGTGTTGACTGATGGTACCCTGTGTTTACTGATGGTACCTGTGTTTACTGATGGTGTCCTGTATTTATTGATAGTACCCTGTATTTATTGATGGTATCCTGTGTTTACTGATGGTACCCTGTATTTACTGATTGTACCTGTGCTTACTGATGGTGTCCTGTATTTACTGACGGTACGCTGTGTTGACTGATTGTACCCTGTGTTTACTGATGGTACCTGTGTTTACTGATGGTGTCCTGTATTTACTGATAGTACCCTGTGTTTACTGATGGTGTCCTGTGTTTACTGATGGTACCCTGTATTTACTGATTGTACCTGTGCTTACTGATGGTGTCCTGTATTTACTGATGGTACCCTGTGTTGACTGATGGTACCCTGTGTTTACTGATGGTACCCTGTGTTGACTGACAGTAACCTGTGTTTATTGATGGTACCCTGTGTGTAATGATGGTGCCCTGTGTTTAATGATGGTACCTTGGGTTGACTTCCCTTTCTTCCCTGTATTTACTTGAAGTGAAACTTTGAAAGATCTTTATTAGTGAAAGGTAACTTCAAGGCTGAAAATCATATTGCTAGGAGATAAATTTGTAGTGGTTTTTGGATATTAAGTTATTTCTATTATTGTAGATAAATGATGTAAGGTACATACAAAGAGAGATTCTTCCTATGTTCAACCCTCAAAATTCAATGTCAGTGAAATAGATACATTTTGTTAAAATTCTTCTTATATTTTAAAAAATAAATCATTATTTAGTTACATACTGAAATTTCTTGAGGGAGATGGAATGAATTGAATGAGACATAGATGTACCTTAAACTTAATTTCAATCTATCAAAAATTAACTATATTGTCATCAATATAATATTGCACAAGCAGGTTTCTAGCAGTGCTTAAGTTGTCTTAAGAAACTAAACAGTCTAGGCAATCTAACTTTACAGAACTGAATTTGAACTCGTGGTACTAGTGATGATGGTATTACGATTCTTTTGAACAAATTTTGTAGACTACTATTTGGTGGGACATTTCTTACCTTTTCATTAATACTGAAAATAGTATTCATATAAATATTATTTTATAGTATTCTATTCAGAACTAATTTCTGGCCATCCTGTCACTTATGTCAATGTTTAAGTGACAATGCTTGTTCAACTCCACTCTTCATTTACTATTTAGGCATTTTCATTATTCTTCACTTATTATTATGTATTATCATTACTTCTTTTCACTGTGTCTAGGTTTTGTTCTCTGGCTTATGTAAAATAGAGTACATTTAAAAAAAATCCTGGGTCTGTATCATTGCATAAAGCAGGTAAAGGTGAGTCAGATTCATCTATCTATTCCTTGTTCCTCCTTTTAAAACTGAACTTAATTTGATGACACAGACAAAGACAACAGTGGTCACTTCTCACTGCATATACCATGTCTACAAGACATTTGTCTTCCAGGACTTCCCTGGAAGCAAGTGCCATATTGTATGTGAATGCTCCCTCAGTATAATACAGTGATAATGGTAGGCAGCTAAGATGAGGCGATGTGAAGTCAAAAATTCCATTTGCAGATCTCAATTAGGAGGAAATAAAAACAAGGATGAAGCTGAGGGACTTCAACTCAAAATGTGGAGATAGCAGAAAGACTGAATGAGGCAAGTAGACAGAGACTGAACATGGATGGCATTCACACATAGACAAACATAGGAAGAACACTTGTTCTTTACCACATACACTTTGTCTTCCAAGTCCAGCACAGATGTCCTTTTGCTAAATTCAGTTTCATTTAAAATAACATGCAATTGTTTCCTGCAGTTAAGAAAAGTTTAGGAAAAACAATAAACTGTTGTATGGTTAATATTGATAATAGTATGAGTGGATTATAAACTTCTTAGAGGACTTATAGGGTACTCTTTAAGGTGTGTCTTAGAAGGTGTTTCTGAGCTATGCTGGAATAGAAAGGCTAACTTGATTAAGATTTGAATGCATTGTTACAAAATTAGAGTAAAATATTTTGGAGATAGTGGAACTGCCTGTCCGATCAGAGGAAGTAGGTCTGGTGAAGCAAATCATTGTCCTAGCTGTCTGTTGTGTTTATCTGTGTGTTTTCTGGTAACTATGAGTGACTATATCTGCTGTACTCTACCTTACCATGGTACTTCTGAAACAATAAAATAAAAATAAATAGTTATTTTATTTAGTTGTTTATGTCAAGAACTACATCACATCAATCATAAAGGTAATACTTTCTTGCATCACAAAATGCATGTAAGTCTGTTACAATATTAAATTAGAAAGTCATAGATTTCATCAGGTATTAAAACACTAGAGTACAAAGAATAGATATTTTAAAATATAATAAATAAACTTTATATGACACAGAAAAGATTATATCATAAATGTTACATAGACTTTACAAAGCATTTCAATTATTTTTACTGATCTCTACCAGAGTAGGTATAAATAGCCTCTCTCAAGAGGAAAAGGGGTATTTCCTCAAGATTAAATCACTAAGTATAAAATAAAAAAAGATGGAAATCTCTTTTACCTCAACTAAAACTCTATATAAATTAATGAATGGTAAACATGTTAATTAAGGCATGTTAATTACAGAACATATTTTGTCATGACTGCATTTCATTTTGCAAAGTAAAACAAGCTTATAAGTGATTAAAAATATAATATCATATACCTCAAGAAAATAGCTCTATGTTTTATAATAAAAATATTATACAGATTTGATTTGGCTATGATGATGTTGTCATTGTTGGTGGTGATGATGGTGGTGGTGGTAATAGTGAATGTCTACACAATCACTAGACATCTCAAAATGACTTCCCCAGACTCTACTCTTGATTCCAAGGAGAAAACCATCTTGGGTCCCAAACATATACTGTGTCTAAAGTTCTCAAACTCAAAAACTGACAATTTTTCCTTCATCTATTAAATTCTCATTGACATACACTCAGCCAGGCCTTGTGCTGTCTGTCTCTTAAATTCATCATGGATCAGCTGCCCAGTGCTTATGCCTGAGCCTCATGGTCTCCACTTAGATCATCTGCACGTCCTGTGACTCCTCTTCCTGTGCTTCCTGTCCCAGCTTGTTAATCTAGAGCTAGATATGTGTTAGTGGCTGTCATTATTGGGCAGAATGAAGGATGTGAGGTGGAATATGATCTCCTCACACTTCCAGTAAAACTGAATCAGGTAAACTCCACCTGTTACCCTCTTCATGCCACTCTCTTGATCCTCTGAACTCATCAAACAATCATGAGACTAACGTGTGGTTACATAGACTCACTGCAGCCTCAGGAAACTGTGGGTTTAAACTTGAATTCCCATCGTGACTATTGTTCCTACTGGTGCGCACTGTTGGAATTGCTACTGTCACTATTATCCTGGGAGTATTGACAAGGCAAATTACGATAACTCCACTTTTGTTCGTACAAAATGTTTAGAAATATGTACTGTAGGCTCCCAGGTAAACTAAGGGGTGCAGTATCCATACACACATTTCTGAGTGTTTAAAGATTTAATTTAGGTGTGTCCTGTTCAGTTGCTTCCTGGATTCCATCCGATGGGTCACTCTGTTCCAAATGCTTCCCCAACTAATGGACATAGCCCCCCAAAGCGTGAACTAAGATAAAATTTCCTTCCATTTTATTGTTCCTACTGGGTATACCAGTAGTTGAAATGAAGAAAGAAGCTAGCTGTTTCTGTGAATGAAGAAGGTTTTGAAGACTATGTTATGTGACAGCATATAATCCAGCCAGGGATAGGAATAGAATTCAAACTCATATTTCATCCTAACTCAATTCACTGATCTTCCTACTGTATTAAGCTACTTTTTCAACAGTATTTTAAATGCAACCCCTAAATCAGGCACTGGGGATATAAAAGTGCAGTGTGTGTTCAAAAAGAAGAAATCTGTATGGAAGAGATGTAAGGATGGGGATGGATATTCACTGAGTTGGGGAAGTACAGAGACGTTACGAGTGACTCACTATGTAAAGTTTGCCCTTGATGAGCTCCCTGCCAAGAAAGCTCTGTTCTGTCTATCCAAATAGTAATGTATTTGCCCAGTCAATTCTAGCTCACCTCTCAGCTCCAGCATCAGTAAACCTGATCCATCATTTCTAACCAGCTCTTTTCTGCCCTGAACACACCCCTTTATAACTCTACTTCATGAATTGTAGTCATTTTAAAACTGGTGGTATCTCCCAGTAAATCAAGGTAGAAAAAAATTTTACATCATTAGCAGCTAAGAATGAGACTCACAGGAAATGTTTTTTCGAGTGTGAAAGAAGGTTTATAATATGAATTATGACACGCCAAGTTACTTATACATGTAAAAAAAACACATTTGTACTCACATTAAATTAAATTCTGGCTTTACTCTTTATATATGCACATGTGACGCCTCTCTCTCTTTAAATTTTCTCCAAAGATAGGCTTATTCTTCTGCAGATACCAGACTCTGACCTGGAATAAGTAAAGTCCAGCTCAATGACGCAATTAAGTCATGTGCATTCTTAAGTAACTTTGATATTCATAATTCATTTTTATTTATTTTATTTTAATTGAACAATATTGCATAAGAGAATTGGTGCTTATATGCACGTGATTGGCAGAGGTGTTTCTCATTTCCAGCTGTGGGGTTTTGCCACACCCTCATAATTTCTTGTAAACTCACTTATCATTGAGGCCTGAAGATGAATATATTCCCTTAAATGCTACCCCTAACCCTCTCTCAATCTCTCTTCCCCCCATGTGTGTGTGTGTGCATGTGGATGTATGTGTGTGTGTGTGCATGCACATGTGCATGCCTGTTTCACTATTCATTATTCATAAATAATGATCTATTACCAACTATTTGCAATGATGCATACAAATGACTAAATTTAGTTGGTCACCCATAAATTTCTTAGTGTTGACTTTAATGTTACCATCTTCCCAATTCTGGGTCTTTCTGATAACATATTAAATTTGATCAGATTTCAGTCAGTGCTTCCATGTGTCTTGATCTTATCAAAGTAAGTCAACTGCAAAGAGATTAGGTTTTTATAGAATAGATTAGAATAGATAATAGATAGATAATAGATAGATAGATAGATAGATAGATAGATAGATAATAGATAGATAGATAGATAGATAGATAGATAGATAGACAGAGATTAGATAGATAGATAGATAGATAGATAGATAGAAAGATAGACAGACAGATAGATAGACAGACAGACAGACAGATAGATAGATAGATAGATAGACAGAGATTACATAGATAGATAGATAGATAGATAGATAGATAGATAGATAGACAGACAGATAGATAGACAGACAGATAGATAGATAGATAGATAGATAGACAGAGATTAGATAGATAGATAGATAGACAGACAGAGATTAGATAGATAGATAGATATTACAGACAGAGATTAGATAGTTAGATAGATAGATATACAGATAGATAGATAGATAGATAGATAGACAGACAGACAGACAGACAGACAGATAGACAGACAGACAGACAGACAGACAGATAGATAGAGATTAGATAGATAGATAGATAGATAGATAGATAGATAGATAGACAGATAGACAAATAGATAGATAGACAGATAGATAGATAGACAGAGATTAGATAGATAGATAGATAGATAGATAGATAGACAGAGATTAGATAGATAGATAGATAGATAGATAGATAGATAGATAGATAGACAGACAGACAGACAGACAGATAGATAGATAGATAGATAGATAGATAGATAGATAGATAGATAGAGATTAGATAGATAGATGATGGAAGGATAATGACTGGATGAATGGATGGAGGGACAGACAGACAGATAGATGATAGATGATAGAAAGATAGATGATAGATATATAGATAGATAGATTGAAAGATAGATAGTATTTCTTGTTTTGCTTGTGGTTCCAAAAAATAATGAATTGTGTTGGATTGTATGCTTTTGCATATTATACAACCTAAATACTTACTTTAGAGCATTAAGAAATCTCTCTTTCTCTCTCTCCCCTTCTCCTTCCTATTTCTTATTAGAACTATATGCATGTATGGATAATTTGTCTTAAATAACAAATATGGAAGTAACTTAACAATGAAGTTCTTACCTGATACTGATTATCTTTATGTAATAATAGTATCAAACCATGACAATTAGCATAAGGCTTTTGTGTCCTTGCGACCCTTCATCTGTGATAGGGATGTTTTCTCTGTGATGAAGACATTAGTGTTCTAAGAGAGACATCTCAAATAGATCTTCAAGCATTTGAAGTCATGATTAAACCCCATATTTTTCAGACTAGAATACTGGGGTTCTGTCATTATTCTGAAAAACAGAGCACCCAGACTCTCGCTTCAAGTTGATGCTCAGCTCTCCCTTTGTTAACTCAGCTGGTTATAGAAGACTCATTCCCTCACACAGTATTAGAGACTCCTCTGTGGAGTGTGTGCAGCTTTATTTCACAGACTGTTAAATTCAGGCTTTTGTTAATGCTGCTTTATACACTGAGTAACTCTGCTTTTTTACAAACACATATGGAAGTTACTTGCTTTTGTTGGATGGAAGTGGTGATATTCCCTTTGGAATAGGGTTGGAGAATCTAGCATTCGTCTGTCTGGTGAGATTCCTCTTGATGTAGTATTGGAGAGTCCAGCATGGACATCATTTCTTAGTCATCAAGGCCTTCACAGTGTGTCTGCTCCAGGACATTTCCTCCCTGCAATGGGTCTATATATCTCCAACAAGTGTTTGCCTCAAGTGAATTTCCATTAATGCAAAATATATCTGTCAATTCTTCCATATGTTGTCTTTCAAAGATAGTATTTTGACGTCTGCATATTACTCAGAGAGAAACATTATAAATGGGAAAATATCTCTGTTTTGTAATGTCTAACCTAAACATAGAAGCATTACCCAAATCTGGTGCTTTGCCATGAGCCTTCTGATGACCACTATAACACCTGCTATTACATGTACTGGTGACTTGTCCTGAGTATTGATGATGAGATCAGCAAAATACACAGCAGGGTGTAGGGGGTATAGAATAATGTGAGTACAGGGAGAGGTTTGATAGACACTAATTGTATTACTGTGATGATTTTTGCACATTGAGATATACTTTCCCAACTTAAGAAGGAAGACTCTAGAAGTTATTGATGAGGTTGCACTTAGCAGTAAGCAAGCAGCCAGGCCTTGCAGCCCTCCACCAAAGCTGCAGGCGGCTTGCTTTTAGCTTCTAGAAGGAACCAGCTCAGTACGTTTAACTACTGAAAATGTTTCTGCTGCCAAGTCTGTAGCCAAGGTGGTCCTGTTTGCTTTTTTTTTTTGATTTGTATAACTCAATGTATGTGATGTCCAAGTTTATGTATGCACACATTTGTGCATGCATTCATGTGTGCATGGGACTTGTGCATGTGTGAATATTTGTATATATGTATATGGTTTTGTATGTATGTACTTGTGTGTGTATTTGTATCTGATTATGGACATAGGTAATTTTATGTATGTGTGTATTTGTGTGTGGATATATATATATATATGCATGTATATGTCTTTATAAGTGTTTATGTACATGTATATGTATATATGTATAGATCTTAATATCAGTCTTTCTTATAGTGAAATGTATTGTATAAAGAGTGAATGTCATAAATAAACTAAAATTTCATATTGGACAAATGTTTAATAGAGGCCTATTTTGATATTCATCATTTTCAAGAACCTAAAGAAATCATATTTCAATAAACCTCTGAAGTCCCAAACAAAGCTTAATTTTATGTCAATGTTGTTGAAGTGGATTTTCATAAACTCCAGACAAACATTGATGGTAAGGTAGATATGAAATTTTAAACTGTATTTACTTCAGTCAAAGATCCTAACATTAACTTCAGAAGGTACAACACATGGCTAGAACTGATATGAGACAGTAACCATCCTGAAAGGAGAAATCCATTGAAAAGTCAGTGGTCAAGCATAAACCTAATCAGCATGAAACGTTGTTTTGTGACCAACCCACAACAGACTTTGGGTTCTGATATCTGGAAGGAGTGTGTATGTGTGTGTGTGCACTCACTGGAATTCTAGTCAATCTCAGAAGATCCCCCCAAATTTAACTGTAAGTGACATTCTACTTCAAAGTATAGTTTTACCATTTTTGAAAATAAGATCATTGCATAAAGAACACCTATAATAAAGGGAATAATTTAGTCTAAAAAAACAAGGAACATAGGCAAAAAGTCATGTCACCATTCCTTAGTATACTCTCATATAAGAAAAACATAGAAGTAAAATGCCTTTTCCCAGTGCCCTACATTCCCAGCACACTGCTGTCTAGCTGCCCCTGTGTTGAACTTGGGTTTGTTGTGTCTATTTGTCTTGAGATTCTAAGACAGGCTGTGGTCCAGGAATCACTGTTAGAGTGATCAAAACTTAGAGGAGCACTCAGATGCTCAGCCCTAATCTAGACATCACTTCGAGGCCCAGGAGACACCACTAAAGAGGGAGCAGAGAGCTTCCAGGAGATGCAGGATAGAGAGGATTATTGTAAAATAATGCCTTCTGGATATAGCACGCTATGACAGCATGAGCACTCAGCAGCTCTGGCCACCTGCACAAGACCTTCTCAGGACAAAAACTAACTTCTTAAAATCTTTCTGTTTGGATTCTTTTCTTTTGCTATTTGGTTCTAAACATAACCAGAAGGCCTTAGATGCATGGGCAGCTACATCTGGCCTTCAATATCTTAGAGTCTTATTCCCAACAAAGCTGTACAAAACAAAGAACCCTGTTGCTACATCCCATGGTGTCTCACTAACAGTCATAACAGTGACAATAAAAATAACACCCTTTCAGAAGACCGCTTTTTCATTAAAAGTCTTAAATAACAGATAGGAACATTTGAAATAGTTCACCCTCTAAGATTATAGCATTTTTGAAACTTTATTTTTAGGCCAACTGTGGCTGAAAATATTAGAATTAAAGATAACAGACAATGGGTACAGATTTTTAATAGATAGCAGAGTATATTAAGGAACATAAGCAAGTCTTATACTTTAAAAGAGAGAGTTTTACAAACTACAATTACTAAACTCATTTAAAAGAGAAGGGGAGTTGAGACTTACAGGAATTAATTTTGCCCAAATCATACAAGCATGAAATGGTACACTTGGAATTTATACTCCTAGGGTCTAATGGGATGGTCCCACTTTCACCTGTTATAATTTCCACAAAAGTGGATTTACTGTATCAATGAGTTGAATACTTGTCTACCAAATATACCAAATATAATGTTATCAATTGCATTTTGACAATCAAAATATGAGAAAAATATATGTAGTAAGTTTCTAATAACACATTTTTCCTGAAGCTCAACTGGTAAAAGCTTGGGAAATGAAAACATGTTGGCTTTTATTTTTTATTTCTGTTTATGGATATACTAAGTATACTTTGCTATCATTATCAACTAATGATGCACTCACTGTCTTTGAAGTATGTTGGTTTGTTGTAAGAGACTGCCTCCCAATTCTGGTACTTAAGGTTCCATTTCATTGTCTGTTATCACTGAATGTAACTTGTGCATAATCACTCTATGTGAATATGTCTGCCCTGAGGGTGGAAATTTCACCTCCTTTAAACTCTAATTATCAGGTCTACTACTTGTGCATGGAGGTAACAGTCAGTTCTACTACTACTACAGGCTTCCATAGCTTGTAAAAGAGTTCAAGATTCCAAACTAGTACTACTGATAATAAAGTATGCTAAGCAACTGGCTACACTTTGTTATAACTTCCCTTTGAGTTTTCTAAACACTAGAAAAGTGTTATTTTCATAAGATTTAAAACCTAGTAATGTTCTTACTTTATAAGAAGGTGATATTCTTTCAGATCCAACTCACAGCTTCTTATATAAGATAGCTACTACATTCTTTTCTTATAGTAAAAAGAAGGAAAAATTACTAATTGTTAATTCACAAATTGTATTGTATGAATATGTCCTAAATGTTCATCAGCACTTAAGGAAACCTGTTTATCTATCCTCTAGAAAATAAAAAATAAAAAAAAAAAACACAATATACTTACCTGTGTAGCTTTTAAACTGTAACTAAGTAATTACCCTTTATTTGTTCTTTGTAGTATTTCTTTTTTAAAATAGAAAATGTATAGACTTAGTGGGAAAAAAGAAATTGCCACAGGTGTGTGAACAAGCAGAGGTATCTCAAAAGAATTTTAATTACAACTACTTTGGCTGCTCTTTTTTTAATAAATGATCCAAAAATAATGAAAATTTCATATCTATGTTGTGTTAATATTTATTTATGTGCTAAATATATACTGGACATCTGACATTGGACATCTACTTTTCTGGGCATTTAGATTGTTTTCTAACCTTTTGGAAATTCTTTTAGAGGAAAGGAGTAATTTAGTAATTTTAGTTTCATTTAGTAATATCACAAATGTTGAGCATAGGAGACAGAGGGGAAAGACAATTATCAGGAATCAGGGAGCACAGCAAAAGGAAAACAGAGAAGGAAGGCCTTGGAGAGAGAAGGACATCTGAGCAGAGACCTGACCACATGAAGGAAACACTTAACCTCAGGGTGAGAGGAATCCAGGCAGCTTCTCTTATTTATTTATACCTCTGTGACTACATTGGTCAAACTTACTTTACACAGAGAAGTCTTATGTTCCCTTCCCTCTTTAAAAAGACCTACAATGAAGAAAGTGGCACTAAATATGGATTCTACAGATCCTGAACTCTCTGGTGCCAGGAACAAGGTCTTACTCAGATTTTCTTTCCTCAAAATAAAGCTGACTGCCTGGCATAGAAAGTGTTCACTTAAAACAGCATATAGAAGAAGTGGGGGGAGTAGAAGAATGTAGAAACACAGACATAATAATCCTGCCTCGAACCGACGTGACTTTTACTTATCCTGCTGAAAACGTATTTACAACACCAACATGGCGGTGTTAACATTGGTAAACTAAGCATCTGAAAGCATCTCACTAGCTCCATCACTCTGTTTTCTGCCTGTCAGATGAAGAATGATCAAGATCTGTTTATGTCCCCCCTTCTCTCAAGTTCTGTAGTGCAGCTGTCTGTCCCCTTAGTTTAAAAAGCATGACCCTCTCTGCCATAACTGAAGGCCCCTACATCTCCAGAACCTTTTTGTTTGCTTATTTTTTGTGATTAGGTCTTACAATGAAGCTCAGGTTGGCTTAAACTCATTTAGTACCCTAGGCAGGCCTAAATTTATGACAATCTTCCTAAACGATTATAGACATGGTCCACCATACCCAGTTTTCTTCGTTATCAAAACCTAAAAGCATTCCATGTCTTCATTTATTTCTATATATAAATTGTCTATACTCCAAAATACTATAGAAATATTATGAGGGAATGCATACTTTTCTACTAAATTAAACATATAGTTTCTGTACTCTAAGGGCCTTAAACAAGGTTGGCATACATTAGATACATCTAGAAGAACTAGCAAAAGAAAGAGGATGAAAGGGTCAAGAGAGGAGAGGGATGAAGGAGAAACAAAATAGGGGGAGAAAAGAGAGACATAGAAGAAGGGAGGGAAGAAGTAAAGATGAGACTGAAAGTATAATTCTCAACAATTTATGTCCTGAGAGACATAGTCTTTGTAGGCTATGTTAAAATTTAAGGGCATCAATGAAAATACAGTGTTCATTTCTCTCAAATAATTGCTATTTATTTCATTATTATTATAGTTGCCTCAACACAATAATTTTTATTTCTTATCAAGTTGAGGACTTTCACCTTTTCTGTTAAGGAAAACAGTCTGTTACTTCCCTTTTGAGTATCTGAATTGTTAGTAAGTAAAAAGACAGCCATGTGGATATAGACACTGCAGTGTCTTGATAGAAAGACTAACATGTGGGGTATGGGGCTAGTATATACAAGGTAGACATTGTGACAAAGAAATGTGTCTGTGTCTTAAGCAGAATGGTTCCAGAAGAAGTGTCTATTCTATATTTATTCCATTTATACATCAGACCTTCAGACCATTGCATTTGCATTCAGCTCATTGCAGTTGACAAAACACACACAAAGTGAAGTCACAGATGGAAGAACTTTTAGAACAAGATTTTTAAAGTCATTTTTAATGTATGCATATGGAAAAAAATCATACCCTCGGATGGTAAAATGTTGTTCTCAAAACACACCTTTAGAATTTTTCTGGCTGTTCCAGTCCTGACTTCCTCTGGTGATAAACAGCAAAGTGGAAGTAAGCTCAATAAACCCTTTCCTCCCCACAAAAAAAAAAAAAAAAGAAAGAAAGAAAGAATTTTTCTGGCTATTAAACGTAGAGAGTTCACCTACATTACAAAAGTAAATTTATACAGTTTATGAACTAGCCTTTATTGTATATCTGTATGGGTAAAAAGTAAATTTCTATATAGCATATAGAAAATTCAATATTATCCATGATTCCTAGCATCCATTGGGCTCCCACAATATACTCAAATGAAATGCAACTAATAATGCCCATTAACCTATTTTGAGATTTTTTTTTAGATACATAATATAGTCATCATTAAAATGAAACATTTTTCACTAAGTAGCTCTTTTGAGCCTAGTTGTTTCACTCTAGTTTTAATCAATAAGAAATTGTCTTTCCACATTTGTCATGTTTCTTTTATCCATCATTGCCTTAGTTTCTTTTTTCCTTGCTGTGATCAAATGTCCCCACAAAAATAACTTACGGAAGAATGAATGGGTTTAGTTAGCTCACAATCTCATGTTACAATTCAGCGCAATATAGAATAATAGTAATAGGAGGTTGAAAGAATTGGACACATTGAATCCTTAGTCAAGAGGTAAAATGTAATCTAGCTTCCCCCCTTTTACTCAAGGATCTTCTGACTAGAAGATCATGCCACAAATGGTAAGTTGGTCTTACCTCCTCAATAATACAATCAAGATAACAGAGTTGGGCACGGCCTGAGGCCTATCTCCCAGGTGACTCCAATTTCTATCCTTCTGACAACACCACAAACACCATCACTGTTGAGAATCTGAGACTGTATCAACTTTGAAAATCAGAGACTTAGAAAGATGAGTGAGACGAAAAATTTTCATGCAAGTAGAAAACGTACAAATTCAAGAAATTGATAGACATGCTCTTAAAGAGAACATAGCATTACAGACAGGGGGGTTGTTTGCAGGTAAACTCTAAACTTAATTTATTATAGAATGAAGATATTAATTATGGTCCAGTTAAGGATTTTTTTAACTGTATGCTACTCATAAAAGTAATATAATTACATTTAAAAGTTCACAAATCTAGGTCATATGGTAAAAATAAAATAAAATCATGAGAAGACAAGTGGGAATCTCTCCACAGGGCCTTCTGTTTTTTCAATTTGTTCAGTAAAAAAATTCAACAAATAGAAATCGAAGTGGAAGCACAAAGTATAAGCAATGGAATATTGTCTTATTTTTACACCACAGTTCACCATTTTAGAGCCCAGCACTGTAATGAAGAAATATGAGCTCCAGTTAGCCCATGCTTATGTGTTTATGCATGTGTGTATACATATGCATGTTATCATTCATCACTATAATATAGATACTAGTTAACAACATAATATGTTACCCATACACATTTCTGAAGCAGCCTAATATAAAGAAATGGGCTGAGACATTAGCAAATTCAGTATGTTTGTATATGTTCTGCAAAGTAGAGAAAGAGGGGGAGGATAGTGGATATTTATTGAGTATCTACTTTACATTATTCATTATGTGTGGTACTCTACCATGTTGCTTTCATATTATGTCCTAAGCATGGAAATCAAGCTTACTGCAAAGGAGGCTTAGAAATGCAGCCTCCCCCATCCTCCCTCAGGGGGTCACGACATTTGCATTTGTTTACAGAATACATTCAGGATGTTAGAGTTCCATCTCCTAAATGAAACAGATAAACTACATCATGAATGTTGACTGAGCTTTGCTAATTTTATTGATGGAAGCTTTAAGCCAGACCTGTTAATTACAGTGTTTGATGGTCAGCTGTACAGTGTGTCATTCTGATGTTTTGCCCTGGCATTTGTGAGAACTTTGAAATTGGTCAGCAGTTAAAATGAATCCTGTTCAGTTGACAGAAGTTAGCTCTTCAGGGGCTAAAAGGTACCACCCCTACTTGCACTGAATCACAGAGGGTAAGTCTCTAAGTATGTATACAGACAGTTGCAAATTTTTCTAGGCAAGTAATAGAACCTGCTTACCTCTAGAGAATCCACCAGTATCTTCTGTCACTTTGCAATAAGGAGCTTTTAGCTAAGGATCAAGGAGACCAACATGAGATTCAAGCCAGTAAAATCCTTCCAGGGATAATGGTGTATCTTTGTGTTTGAGCTTATAACACATTTACCTACTTCTTAAGGCTTTTGCCAAAATCTTCCCTCTCTATTCTAGACCTGAATCCTGAGCACGAGTTCAGGTGTGGGATAAGCTCCATGAAGACCGTGAAAAGCATCCTAAAGGTCATGTGTACAACAGAGAACTTGGGCAGAAAGAGAGATACTTGTTGTCTTATGCCTATTGCCGGGTCTCTGGAAAACTCTGCTGCCGTCACCCACAATGGAAATCCAAGTCCTTGTGTATATGTTGCCCTTTCCTTCTCAACAATGTAGTGTCCGCAGACCCTTTAACATGATAGTCATGTTGAAAGAAACTTGTCTTTGGGACAGAGGGGGCTCTGTCCTTTTCCTCATTGTTTTTTCTTTTTTCTGAATTAACTTTTTTTTCTCCCTGGCTCAGGACACCTCCACTCACTATGTTATTGTCATTCTTCCTTCTTGCCCACAAACAGGATCTCTTTCACTTTTTTGGAGGACCCCAAACAAGTCTGTCTGGTCGATCACTTGAGGGGACTTAACCTAATAAACCAATGCCAAAAATCTATAGATTTGTGGTATTGGCCTGCTAATACTTTTATACATGCATAATTACTATTCCTCCTCTTCTTCCTCCTCTTTCTCCTTTTCCTCCTCCTCCTTCTCTCTCTATTGTTTATTTGTCAGTCACACAGTTGAAACCCTGTTGTTCTCAACTCATCCTTAGTAGAGGGCATCTGCTTTCTGCCACAGAGGGCGGATACAGACATGTATCATTAACCAGCTTCCCCTTTGTACCTAACCATCACAACCTACCTTGGAGTTCCACTGCAACTTATATCCTGTCCCACTCAGTGGTCCTTACCTCAGTAAATGGCCCAAATCCAAGGGTCAACATCAGTTCCTCTATCTTCCCCCATTTACCCACGAGTCTATCAGGGATATCCTGTAGCTTCTACCCCTATTCCTGTCTTTAAATGCCGTTACATTCATTTCTGTCTTTAACATTGATGCAAACCCATGCAAAAACACAGATCTTTCGCATCTCATCCCTATCTCCTATCACCCTACTTTGCTGTTTGTTCTGCTTCCTTCTAAACCATTCCGTGCAAGACAACAGGGACGGTGCTTAACTGAGACCTCATTATACCGCGTTTCAATGGCCTTGCACTACATTCTGACTAATACAGGAATTCCTTATAGTGGTTGACAAGGTCCTGTGAAATCAGAGTCCTGTGTTCTCTCACTCTCACTCACAGTGAATCACCCCCACAGTTTTGTTTGGTTTGGTTTCTTTGTTTGTTTGTGTAATTCTTCAAACGAACTGAGTTCTTTCCCACCAGAGACACTTGAAGATGCTGCCTTTCCTTCTTCGTTTGTATATTCCTGTTCTCCATACCCGCTGCTTGTTCTTCCTGCCTGTTCACATCATAGCTCCACTGCACCATTCCTGGAAAAGTATCCTTCCTGGTCGCTCAGGCTCACTTGGCTTCTACCATGAATAAATAAGCCCAGGCCCTTTTATTACAGATAGTATCTCCATGTATTATGATTTGTATAGAAACTGTCTCCCATAGTCTTATATGTTTGAAAGCTTGTTCCCAAGACAGTGGCACTGTCCAGGGAAGACTGTGTGTTAAAGTTTCACAACCCTGATCCAACAAGCAAAGTGGATAATGGGGTAGATGTTGAATGTGAGGTTCACTTCCGGTTCTTGCTTGAGCTCTCTGACTCCTGCTCTACAAAGATATAAATAGACCATTCCTCAAGCCTCCACCAAGTTGGTCTAGCTGCTATTTCCTCTCCACCATGATGGAATGTGCCTCCTCAGACCAGGAGTGAAATAAGTCATTCCCTCTAACAGTTCCTCCTTTTGTAATTTCTGCCTCTCTCTACCACATAGTCAATACTGAGAAATTCTAGAATTTTGAGGAATTGGTTTCCATCCTATCATCCAGAACATCTTATTAACTATGTCTCAAAAATCTTCTGCTCTTTGCCTTGGTATTTCAACTTTCTCCGTTGTGAGCCTATCAGTTTGGTTCCTGCTTCAACTTTTTATTATTCCAATTTTCAAAACCTTAGTCTATTTAGAAAAAATCCTACCTTTGATTTGCTTAGATGTTTAACACCCCTGTAAGGATGTTTGAGATCTTCTGATTGATTGGCACATGAGATCTTTCATTGACTGACTCCCTTAACTCTTTTCCCCATCATTTTTTCTAGCCACTCCTCCTTAAGATCTTTTATTCTGCCTAGGCTGATGTGGCAAGACCAGATAAAAGTTCTCTGAACCACTATGCAGAAGATCTACTGTCTGGTGAATGGAGAAATCATTTATCTTGGTTATGTTCAGATGTTATCTTTTCTACAAAATCCCCTAAATTCTTGTCTCTCTAGTTCCTCCATTATTTGGATCATGTATACACATGCAGATGTGGGTATACATTTAGGTGTCCCACATGTACATGGAAATTGTAGAGCTCTAACAATCCAGATATATAACAGCAAAGAATGTTCCTTCTCTTCCAATTGATTTGTTCACTACAGGCACACAACAAGGCAGCTTGAAAGATTGCCGAACAGGTTGATAAATGAGAAAGTGTGACAGAGTAGGTGAAAGCCACCACCATCATGCTGTGAATGTGTTTGAGTCAGGGTAGGGACTGGTTGCTCAGTGAAGGTCTAGGAATGTGGCAGGCATCACAGCCCAAGGAAAGGATAAATGCTTCTGAGCTAGACAGACCTGACTTTCAATCAATAGCAGCTCCACAGTGTACCTCTTTCAGCAGCCTGACCTTGGACATCCTCTTTAAGTCTCTGTTCCTAATGTATGTACCAAAGACTTATCTGTACATACCTTACACTATCTTAGGATTGAATAACAAAGTGCTTAAAGCGTTGAACACAGTCCCCAGCACCTAGTAAAGATTTCGCAAATGACTATTATTATCACAAGACAAGCATTGGAAACAGTCCGCCGAGGCTGCCAGTCTGGTTAATTTGTGCCATCCATTGCTTTTGCAGTGGATGAATAACTAACGTGAATAATGAGTTATTTATCAGCACCATAAAGACAAGGTCACAAATGAATATAATTTGCTTCTTCATTGATCTATTTTACATACTCACTGTCAATCTCACCACTTCCAAGAGAGTGCCTAGCACCTTCTCAACACTTAAATGTCTGTCCAATCTACTGTATTATAAATTCTTACTCTTTTACCAATTGTAAAATCAAGGGATGCCATGTAATTGCTAAATTATTGCCATTTTAAACATTCTTCTTCAGATTCTTTGATATTTGTTTTTATATTCTTTATTGCAAGTCTCCAGCACTTGTGATTGAGGTCCCCATGTTTCACTCATAGCTCACTAAATACCCAGGACCATGCCTGTGTATAAATCTGACTTTTATCAAATTAAAAATAGGAAATTTCAAAAATACCTCAATGCTTCAGTTTGCAAGAAACTATACTTCCTAAGGTGTTTAAAAATGTCTGCCATGCATGTTCATAAAATGTAAATACATGTTTCTACATTCTGCATAATTTCGTACACACAGAACAGATAACTATTTTCATCCGCACATCTTTGATATCCAGTCATGCATAGTACCCATTTTTATCCACATTCCTACACAGGCAGAATTTAACTTACAGATAACTAATGAAACTAGCAATTAAACAATTCTGTAGATTATAGTAAATAAAAAATTTTATTACTCATGGGGACATGGCAACATTAAGGGGAAAGAAGTAGAGTAAGTTATTCATGCAATTGGCGATTGGTCCTTTTGAAAAGTTCATGATCATTCTTCAGGCATAAGGAAGGAACTGAAATAAGTACATAGGGTTATTATGTAGATTTTCTAGCCCTCAACACACCTTTAATTTAACTGGGTTACTGGAAACGAGGCATACCACGCAAAACATTGACTAGACTACAGGGAGCCTGGGGCCGACAGATTCTTTAGAAGTGTCGGGGGAATTGACTGCACTAGTTACCTGCTCTCTGGAAAGTAGAACAAGGCCGGGATAATAAAGGGTAAAGAGTGGCTGAGGGCTTAGGGAGCAGCCATGTTT
>NW_022196903.1:132444609-132449609 GCF_008632895.1 Mastomys coucha | reverse complement strand
CTACAATGTGCCAGGCACTGTGGAGAAAAGTACCTGTATTTCTGATGCTGGCGAGTGTGATGGAATAACACATTAAAGCTGAGGCACAGAAAGTCACCTGAGGGAAAAGGGCAGGGGAAACTCAAAGGAGTCTACCACCAGCAGAGGTGTTTGCATTTCATTGCAATGGCAGCAAGAAATCATGAAATATTCTTACATATTACGTTTTTATAGCTATCACTTTAAAACCAATGGAGAAATTAAGACACCTCAAGACTGGTGTCTAAAGCAATTCAAGATCTACAACTTAGTACTGAAGAACACACTAAAGAAGATCCTACTCACTGATGATTAAAAAGAAAAATAAGTGCTAAACATAGCCTTACTTGCAAAATGAAGAAACCCATAAAAAGGAAACAATTCACCTGGAAGAGTGTCATTTAGAGTACTCTGAAAGGTGACTAGGCTATGGTCTGGATCCTACACTACATCTCGGTCTGAGGCTCCATCCAGAAGATAGCAGAATCCCTACACGCTGGGAGGTCTAGGAAGATGAGCTTTCCTGTTTTCTGCTCCAGTCATTTGCCGAGAATGCCCTATTGCTTTCTCCAAGATGACCTATGAGACCTATGTCTTTCCAAGTGTTTGCTTGCTATTAGGCACTGAGAAGAAATCCAGGTAATAGCATGACTACTAAGTCCAAAGAAAATGTATTCACAAAATTCCTAAGGGCTCATCACAGGAAATAAGAGAAACTTTCCTTAAAAGTTTCAGGCTGAGACACACAATAAACATACTCACATATAGAAACAATATGAAAACATATACATACACAAATATGTATACACAATACACATACAGCACACATACATAGATATATACATACAAGTATACACATACAAATACACACATGCACATACACACACACACACACACATATACACACACACACACACACATTTTCAGAAATGACCATTTGGAATTGATAGCCATTGGATTGCTCTTCTCACAATTAATGAAAAAGGGATCATGAATCTGAAAAAAAAATTATGGAGAGGCATGTAGAAGTATTTACTGAAAGGAAAGGGAAGTGGTAAATGATAGAATTGAATAACCTCAAAAATAAAAGAATTATTTTTAATATAATTTTTGTTTTTTTAACTTATTCATGTCATATGCCACTCACTGCCCTACTCTTGGTCACCTCCTCCAACAATCCTTCCCCAACTCTCCCCTTCTCCTCTGAGCAGGTATCTCCTCCCACCCTACCCTCATGTATCCCTCCACCCTGGCATTTCAAGTCTCTGTGAGGCTAGGCACTTCCTTTCCCACTGAAACCAGACGAAGTAACCCAGCTAGAAGAACATATCTCTTGTACAGAAATGGCTTTTGAGATAGCCCCAGTCTCAGTTGTTCAGGACCCACATGAAGACTAAGCTGCACATTTGCTACACATTTACAGGGAGGCTTACTTCCAGCCCATGTACGCTCTTTGGTTGGTGATTCCAACTCTGAGAGCCCTGGGGGTACAGGTTAGTTGACACTGTTGGTCTTTATGTTCTTATCCCCTTTGAGGGCCCCACTCCTTCCTCCTATTCTTCCATAAGAGTCCCCAATCTTCACCCACTGTTTGGCTGTGGGTATCTGTATCTCTCTAAATCAGCTGCTGGATGGAGCCTTTCAGAGGACAACATGCTCCTGTATGCAAGCATAACAGGGTATCATTTATAGTGTTAGGGAGTGGAGCTTGCCCATGGGATTGCTCTCAGGTTGGGCCAGCTATTGGTTGACCATTCCCTCAGGCTCTGCTCCATCCCTTGTGCCTTTATTTCTTGTAGACAGTATAAATTTTAGGTTGAAAGTTTTGTGGTTGGGTTGGTGTCTCTATGGCTCCACTGGGTTGCCTGCCTGGCTAGAGGAGGTGGTCAATTCAGGTTCCATATTTCCAATGTTGTGAGTCACAGTTAATGTCACCTCTATTTATCCTTGGGCTCCCCCCTTACCCCAGGTCTCTCTCTGGTCTTGGAGAGGCATCCCACCTTCTAATCCTGTCAGTTGGAATACTATTCAGCCATTAAAAACAAAGACATTGTGAATTATTTAGGCAAATGGATAGAACTTGAGAATATCCTCCTGAGTAAGGTAGCTCAGTACCAAAAGGACATTCATTATATACTCAGTTATAAGTGGATATTAGCCATAAAATACAGGTACCACACTATATGCCATAGACCTAAAGTAGGTAAACAAGAAAGAAGGCCCAAGCTTGAATCACACTTAGAAGGGAGAATAAAATAGTCATAAGAGGCAGATGGAGAGAGGGAACTGATGGGGGGATGGGGAGGGGAATGGGGGCTTCTGGATCAGCTGTGGGAAGGACAGGAGAGATAGCTAAATGGCCATGAAAATGTAAAGAAATAATTATTTGTAATTGCAGAATGGAGGCTTGGGACATGGCTAAGTAGATAAAGTACGTTCCATGTAAACATGGTGGCCAGAGTTTAGGGGCTCAGAACCCACATAAAAGCTGGACAGAAATAGGGAATTCTTTCAGGGAAACCTGTCTGATGGTGGAATGAAAATGGGCAAACCACAGATTTATCAAGAGATATTGACTCATTCAATAAAATGAAAGGAAATAGAAGATGCCCAGCATCAACTTCAAACCTCCATGTGTATGTACATGTTAACACACACAGATTGCAAACACACACACACACACACACACGCATACACGCACACACACAGAGAACAATTTTAAAAATAATTTGTAATGGTAGTATGCCTGCTACACCAGATTGCCCAACTCTTTTGGGCTACATGAAGACACTAAAATCTATCACATATCAGGATAGTGTTGTATTTGAAATTATTAAATTCAGAAACCATAAATATTTGAAGACAATCTTGGCTCATGTAACAAATGGCAGTAGTAATTTGAGTGAGACTTAAGAGTAGCTGGGATTATAGCAACACCACTGGGAAGGACAGACAGTGATCCAACATGTTATTCTGCTTAGAAACTTTGCTAGAAGATTTATTTAGTAGAGGAGTAAACACAAGGCTCTGCGTAGTTTACATTTTCATTTTCCACTCGACAGATGTTTGCTAGATGTTGAAATATGAATGCTTGCATACCAAAGACAGATGCTCACTGGCTTGACACAGGGTGCTGAAAAGTTAGGCACAATCCCTAGTGGGGCTTGTGTCAGTAGAGGGAGCAGACAGAGGACAAGAGAGAAGAAATAAAAGAAAGGGCTAATAGCAGCAAAATGAAGGCAAGTATTCTCTTCCATGCCAGAAAGGAATCAAAGTGGGGTTTGTGTATGAAAATCACCTGTAGGAAAGTCAGGAACAAGACATTTCTGTGCTTAGAAAAGAACAGAAAACCCTTTTTTCTGCCTCTTGAGTATTATTGGTATTATAATCATGCACCACCACACCCTATCAGATTGCTAAGGTCTTGGTGAGAAAAAGAACTGGAACAAGGGGAAGATAGTATGACACGTGATAAAAAATAGAAATTTCAAGGTGGAAGGAATGAAGCCAGTCCTTCCAGTCTGATGGGACCTGCTGATGAGATTTACATTTTATGAGAGCAAAGCTGTTGAGGAAAGAAAACGACATGACTCATTTGCCTTTTACAGGATCGTTCTGGAGTCTTCACACACATAGCCCCAGCAGAAACCAAGGCAGCCTTGTGAAATATGTTAGGAGGGATTTGTAGGGAAGGACAAAAATGAGATGGATGTGGCTTGGTCTGGGAAGTTGGGAGAGATGGACATAGAATGAATGGATTGGCAATGTTAGCATAGAGTGACAGGGTATGAAAGAAACTAAATAACAGGGTAGGGATTTGCCTGAGCTTGAGAAGCCACTTCAGTGAGTATAAGTACTTTTTATGCAAAGATAAAGACCTGACTCCCATCAGCCTGGCAAAAAAAACTGGGCAGAGCACATACCTGGGAGGTAGAGACAGGAGGATCCCTGGGAATTTCAGGTTAGCTAATCTTGCTGAATCTGTGAGTTCCAGTTTCAACAAAAGACCCTGTCTCAAAAGATTAAATCAGCAGCAATGGAAGAAAACATCTCTATCCACAGATGTACCAAGACACATGAATATATATATATATATATATACATATATATATATATATATATATATACACATATATGTATGTGTGTGTGTTTTGTAGGAAATAATAAAAAGAAATAGCAAGTTCCCATGCTAAACCCTGCTACTCTCAACCCAAGAGGTCTTGCCAGCCAGTTCTTATCTCGTTGAGAGTCTCAGACTCAAAACTCCGAAATCTCTCCATCCAGCTTGCTAAGTTCCCAATGGTGGGTTGCTACCACACCAGCCCCATGATTCAAATACCCCACTGATTTTGTGATGCGTAACAGGCAAACCCATGCTTTGCCGCCATACTTTTTTCTCTTGAACCCAGATGAGCTACCATGTGAAAGAAAACACCACACAGACTTAGTTCAGAAACAATGGTAACTCAGTCTCTGAGTTCAACAACTAGAATCCTAAGCATGTAAGCCTTATTAAATCTAGACAATAGTAGCTGCATCTTGACCTCACACTATCCCTATCCAAAAGAGCCCTGTCTTGCTGCCTACTCTTCCCCTCTCCAACCGGGAATTCCCTACTACTCATCCAATTATTGGCTCCTTTATTCATTAGGGGATTGGCTCACAGGAAGTCACCTGAGTAAGTGACTCACTCCTTGACCTTAGCCTCTCCCAGGAGAATGGAATTAGCATCAAAATGCAAGCATCACCAGGCCCATTCACTATACACACACACACACACACACACACACACATAGATTAGCAAAATCTTTAACTTTATTTTTTGTTTTTTGAGATGTCAAAGACTAGACAGTGAATCAATGAATGGAAGATTTGAAAGATAATCTTTCATCATGAGTTTTAAACATAAAACAGCTATCATTTGTGGATATCTTCTGAGGATTGTGTGATATGAGCCTGAGTAAGGGTCCATGGCTAAAAAA
>NW_022196903.1:132426764-132444553 GCF_008632895.1 Mastomys coucha | reverse complement strand
CAGAGCTGGACTCAGAACAACTTTTGTTAAATCTCAGAGAGTTCTTGCACTTACTAGTATTACCCAGTAGAGGAAGAAATGAGTGGTGAACAGAGTGGTGAACAGTTTGAGTGGTAAACAGAGATAAAATTATGAAATAGGAGTGTGGAAGACATGCAGGTTGAAGAGGACCTCAAGATCTTTTTGGCTAAGATATGGGATATGTCAAAGATAAAAACAATGGTGAGGACAGTAGAGATGGCTAGTGTTTGACAGCACTTGCTAATCTTACAGAGAACCTGAGTATGGTTCCTACTGCTCACATCAGGGCACACAACTATCTGTAACTGAATTTTCATAAAACTTGATGCCATTTCCTGGCTCCCAAGGGTACTTATACATGTGTATTCACACAGAGAGAGACACACATTAATAAATAAAAACTATTGTTTCAGAGACTATGTGAATCAGCCATGTCTTTGCTAATGTCCTCAAACGGAAGGAAGAGATTTCCAGATGTGGATTTCACAGCCCTGGCAACAAAGCTCTCATCCATCATCCTGCCCTTCATGAGGTCCAGGATGCCCTCTGCTGATGTCTGTATTTATTCGGCTTTAAGTAGAAGTTAAGAACTCTATGGGGTTGTTTGCCTGTCGTTGTGAGGTGAAAGTACAAAAGCAAGTTCATCATATGGAAGATCCTGAGTAAGATGTCCTATGCATGGTCTTTTTGGTTGGCAGAAATAGTGAAGGCAAGTAAGTAAATTTAGAAAGAAAGAGGCACTTAATGAGAATTTACTGAATAATACAAATTCCAATAAATACTGTTTATTTAGTAATTTAATCTAAAAAGATGAAAATATCATAAATCGTTTAACTACAACATTTAGACTTATTGAAATCATTAACATGCTTAATGACATGTACTTGGTAAATGAGGTAACAGGAACTTTCAGAATCTGACTTCTATCTTATGTATCATTCCCTAGTATTGCCCGAGTTGCAGTGAGGTAATTCAACCATCCTAATACTGGGGGACTATAAAGATTACCAAAGCAAGCTATGGGTTAGGCTGAGGCGGAATGACTCCATGCTGGTCACCTGACCAAGAGTCTACCTTTTGGTACCTTTCAGAATTATTATGCCTGGTACTTCCAACCCAAGCTTCACTCTCTAACCATTTGCTATCATATGTTGTCCCCAAGTAACTCATATTACGCTATGCTCATGTCTTTAGGACTTCTGGATAGATCTGTGCAAACATCAAGAATAATGAGCAAACTAGCCTAATGATATTCGCTAAATTACTTTAACATTGTAAGTTTCAGTTTTCTCATCTGTAAAGATAATTATTTCCTCTTCACACCATCTGGAAAATTTTATATAAAGTCATCCAGTATTCTGACTGTCATACAGAAGGCATGCAAAACAGGTTGAATGTGAAAATGTCAGAGAGAGTATGACTAAATTTAACAAACTAGTTCATGTTAATATATGCAGAAAAGAATATGTCACTAAATGAAGTGAAGGCTCTAATCATATGTCTCCATCTCCAAGGTAACATGCATGTGTTTCAGGGCATGTAATTCTACATAGAAAGTATGTATTTAAACCCACGGTTATGATACATAATTTATACTTATTCATTAGTACCTAGTATTTTGTTGAGAAAATGTGTTTTAATTTATATAGATAAAGTATTTTTGGAGTGCCATTTTTATCTAGAGTTGTTTCTTAAACTGACCAGATAGGAATAGAAGATTAAATTTAGCAAACTGTGAGGCAACATATTTGACTGGTGGTAGCCTGCCGTGTCTCAGAAACCATGTTGCTCATATAAAGGTGAAGCATGGAAAGGAGATGTCTCACAAAACCCTGGATGACAGAGATTCTCCCAGGACTTTGTGAGGCTCCTGGAAATACCAATCCGATCAAGACAACCATAAATGCACTATATATTAAAATCCACAGCTCAAAGAAAAAGGAGAAGTCATTTAGGTGTTTACTCTTTTGGTACAATTCCAAACATACAGAGGTAATCTATGTCTTAAAATAAAGGTCGTGTTTTAAACCATCATCAGAATAACACTGCACATTTTAGGTAAGGGGATTGTACTTGATTTTTGATCAACAATTGGAAAAATTGCTCTCTTCATTTATAGATTAAAATGATTTTCATAGAGGCTGTCTGATAAATAAGCATAATGTGAGGTCATTGGAGAGAGTGTCACTAATGATTTCTTGCCCAATAAAACAAACAAACAAACAAAAGTAACCACTAGACTGAAGAAATTTTTAACCTAGAAATGTTCCTATCCAAAGGAAAGACAGAGACAAAAAATTGAACAGAGACTGGAGGAAAGGCCATCCAGAGACTGCCCTACCTAGGGATCCATTCCATTCACAGAGACCAAACCCGCACACTATGACAAGAAGTGTTTGCTGACAGGAGCTTGGTATGGTTGTTCCCTGAGAGGTTCAACCAGCACCTGACTAATACAGATGCAGATATTCAGAGCCAGCCATCAGATTGAGCCCCAAGACCCCAGTGGAAAAGCTAGGGGAAAGACTGAAGGAGCTGAAGGGGACTGCAACCCCATAGGAAGAACAATATCAGCTAACAGGACCACCCAGAGCTACCAGAGACTAAACCACTAACCAAAGAGTATATATGGAGGGATCCATGTCTCCAGCTACATATGTAGCAAAGGATGGCCTTATCTGCCATCAATAGGAGGAGGGAGGCCTTTGGTCCTGTGGTTTGGTGCCCCAGCATAGGGGGATGCTAGAGCAGTGAGTTGGTAGAGGGTGAGTGGGTGAAGGAGCACCCTCATAGAGGGAAAGGAGAGGGGGGGAAAGGCAGATGGGATGGAGTGGTTGTGGAGGGGTAACTGGGAAGGGGATATCATTTGAAATGTAAATAAGTAAACTGATTGATAAAAAGTAACCCCAAGATGGAAGAAATGACTCAGTGGGTAAAACACTTATCATGCAAATATGAGGACCTAAATATGGGTCCCAAAACACACATGAACATTTGGAATGGTTGCTCACACCTGCCATCTCAGTTCTGTTGAAACACAAATATGAAGATCCTTGGAATTACTGGCCAATCAGCATAGCTGAATCAGTAAGATACCTTGTCTGAAACATATGAAGAGAGATGAACTACATATGCAGCTGGAGCCATGTGTATTCCTTGATTGATGTCTTAGTCTCTAGGCACTCTGGGGATAGAGGTCTGGTTGGTTGATATTGTTCTTCTATGGGGTTGCAAACCCTTTCAATTCCTTCAGTCCTTTCTCTAACTCCTCTATTGGTTACCCTGCACTCAGTCCAATGGTTGGCTGAGAGCATTCCCCTCTGTATTTGTAAGGCTCTAGCAGGGCCTCTCAGGAGACAGCCATATCAGGCTCCCTTCAGCATGTACTTCCTGGCATCCAGAATAGTGTCTGGGTTTGGTAACTGTATATGGGATGAATCTCCAAGTGGGACAGTCTCTGGATGGCTTTTCTTTCAGTCTCTACACTTTATCACCATATTTCCTCCTGTGAGCTTTTTGTTCCCCTTCTAAGAAGGACTGAAGTACCCACACTTTGGTCTTTCTTCTTCTTGACCTTCATGTGGTGTCTGAATTGTGTCTTAGGTATTCTGAGTTTATGGGCTAATATCCACTTATCAGTAACTGCATACCATGTGTGTTCTTTTGTGACTGGGTTACCTCATTCAGGATGATATTTTCTAGTTCCATCCATTTGCCTAAGAATTCCATGAGTTCATGGTTTTTAAAAGCTGAATAGTACTCCATTGTTCCATCTGCATATGGAGCAAAGAATGGTCTTGTCAGGCATTAATGAGAGGAGAGGTCCTTGGTCCTATGAAGGCTCGATAGATGCCCCAGTGTAGGGGAATCCAGGGTGGGGAGATGGGAGTGGGTAGGAGGGTAGAGAAACACCCTCATAGAAACAGGGAGAGGGAAGATGGGATAGGGAGTTTCCAGGAGGGGGCGAAACTGAGAAAGGGGATAACATTTGAATTATAAATAAATAAAATGTCCATTAAAAAAGAAAAGAGGTCAAAGAAGACACATGATCTTTTGCCTCCACATATGTATCAATGAGCATGTGCAAGCACACACACACACACACACACACACACAAACACATGCACTGATATAATTACTGCTATTCATACTTCAGATAATATTGACCAAAAATTGAAACACATTGGTAGATAAATTCTACTTGCTTTTCAGATATTTGACCTTGGGTTGTTGGATGCTCAAAATATCCCAAGATGAGCTCATGGGATTGGACATTATGACAATCAAGAGTAAAACATCTCCAACATTTATGTGCAGACCATTAGAATAACTAGTACATAATCCTCTTTCATGTTAGCTAACAAACACATTTAAACTGATTTTAGATGTAAGACTGGGACTCGAGATTTTTCTGAATATGTCGTCAAGTATACCACAAATCATGATTTAGGTGCAATGTAAACTAAAAGCAAATAATGTAATTACTGGGGTAATTCTGGAAATGCATTTTGGAGAATAGAAATTTATCACCAGAGAATCTTTGTACTGTCTGATAAGTCCTATCTTCACTGAGGTGAACAGTGCACATCTATTTGCAGGGGAAATAAATAATCCCATGTTTACACTTACTCAAGAACTACCTTTGCTACACAGGAAGGGTTTAGTTGTATTTGTCCACTTGCTTGTTACCCTTGATATGTAGTTTTGATTGTAATTAGCCCATAAACTTCCCAACAACACTCCCATACTCATTAAAAATAAGAGTATCCCATTTATTAATGTCAGCAAATTTGTTATTCAAAAAAAAGATACTTCACTAAAGGGTCAGGAGTTTATATTAATAAAAAAAAAGTTTTAAAGCATGGAAGAAATATGAGTCTTTGAGCCAAAATATTCTATTGCTGTGAGAGCCAGATATTAATAATTCATTTTTCATTGAATTTGCACTTCTGGGTCTTGGAAAGCCACAGTACTTTGAAAGGCCTACTAGGGCAGGAAGGCACACTTTAAAGTTAGCTGACCCCTCTATTGCAAAGTGTGGAAAGCAATCCTTAAAACAGTACAAACTTTCTCTTACTCAAAGTCACTTTGAATTCACATGGTCTATAACCTCCAACTTTACAGAGTCTATATTGAATTAATAAAATGGAAAAAGTGGGAGAGAATATCGTGAAGGCTACACTCAGGAGCTGTGTCAAAGAGCAACTCAAAGGCTTCCCACTTGTTGGTTCCCATGATTATTCATTCAAAAACACATATCAAAGCCACATAGGAAGTGAGGGCCCACACAGGAATTCAGCTTCTACCTGCCTTAGGAAGCTCATATCCTTGAAGAAGCCATAGCAATGTGCAAAAACATTTAGAGCCAATGGCTTATAGACAGAGAAATGCACAGGATGGTATTTGAAAAGATGATTTAGGAAGTTATCCTGGAAACGGCTGACATTCCATCTAAGTCATTGGAGATGCCTACAGATTCAATAGAACCTGGTAGTATGTTCCAGGAGAATGACATTCGGGAAGATGATCCAAGGGACTGGAGAGGTAGCTCTACATTACAAACACATTCTGCTCTTCCAGAAGAACAGAATTCAGTTCCCAGCACCCATATTGGGCAGATCACAGCAACCTGGAACTCTAGCCCCAGGGAACCAGACACTCTTTTCTGGCCTGCTCAGGCACTGCATGCTCATGTGTGTGCACATAAGCATACACGTACACACATGTAAGCACAGGTACCTGCGAGTGTGCATGCAAGCACACACACACACACACACACACACACATACACAATCATATCTTTAAAAAGATCATTTAATTTTATTAAAATGACACTGATCCATGAAGGCTATTTAAGCAAAATTCCTTGGAGTGAAACCAGAATGGCATACTAGAAAAGATAAAATTCTCTCCAAACATAGAACGTTGATGCAGGAAGGCAGTAAAGTGCAGATAATGAGGAATCTATGTATCCTGTAGAAGATCTTGGGGTTGTAATTATTTGGGAATAGGAAGCTGTAAATGTAAATATAACAAATCCACCAATGAAAGGTGTAACATAAGATGAATTTTGTAGGACATATAATTAATATGTGTAAAAGTTCATGTCTCAGTAACCTTCAATTTCTTCTGTAAAAACATTTAAGTTGACCAATAGTCATGGGCTCTTTCCTAGCATAAATTCTGGGCAAGTAAATCTGTGCTAGTTAATAAAAATATTTTTGAAGTTTAAGATTAGTACACAATTGTTTAAAATTGTGCTAAAATAGCAAATGTTAAAAATTCTCAGAGAAAACAGATTCGTTTTCTAAATGAAATTAAATTCTTACACATACATATACATGCACATCTCATTTCATCTTTATATTTGTATTAAATAATTTGACACTCACGAAATACTTATTTGCTCCCTACATTATCAGTTCATTAGGAATTCCATTATGATTTCTGTCACAGAAATAGGACAGAATGCATACATGTCACATTCTGTCTGACTCCTCAGTTCTTCACATGTTCTATGATTTTTCTGCCATTATTTCAGAGGGAGAATCTTTCTCTCCCTGGGTCTCTGAGTGACTGCATGGAGAAGAGACACTTGCTACATTAGTAGTAGTAGTAGTAGTAGTAGTAGTAGTAGTAGTAGTAGTAGTAGTAGTAGTAGTAGCAGCAGCAGTAAAACAGAAAGAAATATCAGTGTCTCATTTATCAAAACAAATCTGGCCCCCTAAATAAATTCATTATTCTTTCTTATTATTTTCTCTTCTGTGTTATGAATGCCTCCTCGCCTGTATTATCAATGTCTAACTCAGACCTCCAAAGAGGTCTTTCTCTCTCCTGCTAGAAACTCTGTGAGTTATCTTTCTATCTATATATCTAAGTATCTAAGTATCTAAGTATCTATGTATCTATGTATCTATCTATCTATCATGTATCTACCTATCTGTCTCTATATCTATCTCTTTCTCACAAACACACACAATCTGTCTATGTTCATATATGTATACACACAGGGATGTGTGTGTGTGTGTGTGTGTGTGTGTGTGTGTGTGTGTGCATGTGTATGTGTGTTTGTGTAGATTGGGTACAAGATACTATGATTATGGGAGATCAAAAGACAGTGGGTGGGAGCCAGTTTTGTCCTTCTATCAAGTAGGATCAACTCACAGTTAGGCTGGACAGTAATCACCTTTACATACTTTCAGGCCTTTAAACGTTACAGTCAAAGAAACCAAGATCTAATTGATAAAATAAAAATAATAATGATGAAAAATCAGACAAAAATTTGGGAACTAAACACTGAAGAAAACAAACCAACATGCTAGCAGCAATGCTACCTGCACAGAATGTAGGCAAGATTTTTTGTTTTTGTGTTTTTTTTTAATTAATTTATTTTTTACATTCCATATTTTATTCCCCCGTCCACCCCTCAACTGTTCCACATCTGATACCTCTGCCCCATCTCCCTGTCTCCACATGGATATTCCCACCCCTCCACCCACCAGACCTCTAAACTCCCTAGGGCCTCTAGTCTCTTGAGGGTTAGGTGCATCATCTATGAATGAACACAAACCCGGCAGTCCTCTACTGTATGCATATTGGGGCCTCATATCAGCTGGTGTGTGCTGCCTGCTTGGTGGTCCAGTGTTTGAGAGATCTCGAGGGTTCAGATTAATCAACACTGCTGGTCCTCCTACAGGACTGCTCTCCTCTTTTTAACCTTTAGTGTAGTATTTGATATTTCTAAAGTAAGCTTTAATTATTTTTCTATAAAACAACACACTCTTCATGTTTGAATTTTCTGACATCACTGGAAACCCCACCATAAGTTGGCTTTTGTGACGACCAGATGTGAGTGGTGAAGTGAGAAGAAGCAGATGAGGCTGACCCAAGTTCTTTCAGATGGAACATATACATACGCAATATTGTGTCAAGACTGTCTAATAGCTGCAATTTTTTTCTTTATGTTTTGGAGAACATAGTCACATCCAATAATGCAGTATCCAAATTCTTCTTAATTCATAATTTGAATTAAATATCTAAACTATTGATTGGTTCTAAGTATTGTCTGAATATCATGCCTTTTAAATTGCATAAGTACAGCAAACAAGTAACACACTTGTCTTCCTCATTCGCTCCCTTTTGCTTTCAAGTAAATCCTCCCATGTATACCATTCACATACTCAGAAATAGTCTCATTCTCAGAGAACCTCAGCATGTGAAAGTCTGTTTACTCATTTGAAGGTTCTAATATGCAAAAAAGAAAGAAAAAGAAAAAAAAGAAAAACAAAAACCAGAACAACAGCAACAACAAAGCAAAAACAAAGAAAAGGACCATAACTTAGAGATGAGTTAAAGACAGTGAAAAGCTAAATCAATGTTTGTTTTTTCCTTTTTCTCCCCAAAACTTACATTTTTCAGATTTCAGTTTGAATTAATAGTTAAAACTGTTACTTCAAGGGCTCAAGGCTGATTAATGTAATAGCAACTTTGCTGAACACCAAGGATATTTATACAAGACAAGACGAAAATTACATTTCAAGTATGATTTGATCTAGATTCTTTCTATTCAGTTTCATAAATTGCTAACCAGATATTTTTGTGTTTGGTGTTTTATATTTCTGCTTTTGGCTTTCAGATGAGGACTTCTGCATGTAACCTCATCTGTCTTGTAACATGGGATCCTCCTGCCTCAGCCTCACAAGTGCTAGGATACAAACATCTACCATCATATTTGTCCACATTCTAAGACTGACCTTCCATGTCTGGTAAGCGTAAGCAAATGGCCATTAACCCTTAGTAAGAAGATCTCTGCCTTTGTTCTCATCTGATTTTATTCATATTATTTGTCTTGCCTATTCCCTGATAACTTTAAAGCATACCATATGATGTTTGCATTCACTTAAAAATAACTAGCATTTTCAAAGTAAAACCTTGCTCTCCATTTAAGCACAACCTCATGTTAAGCCATGAGGGTGGAGTAGCATGGTGATGGCAGGTGACCTTCCAAAGAATCTGAGTTAAGGAAGGAGACAATTTTGACGTCATGGAGAAACTGCGTAGGCCCACTTGAATGTAGCAAATATCTCAATATTTAATAAAATAGACATACTGAGACTACAGATGCTGATTGACTCTATCATTTATGTTTTATAGTTGGCAAGAAAATGTGTCTATGCTAGGGAGAAAATGACCTCATAGTCTCTATAACTCTTTATTTTAAAAGTTTTAGTGATTTGCAAAATTTCCCAATTCTGTTGGCAAAGCCCTTCATAATGACATAGGGTGAGTTTCTGCAAATACCTGATGACAGCAAATGTTATGTTGGAAATAGTTAATGAAATAGGAGCAAGAGAGGCAAAATGAGACTACAAAATAATGTAGGGACTTCTTCTTCCCTTCAACTTCTAACTCCCTGCGTCTGTCTTGTGTCTTGAAGATTTTTTCCCATTCCCCTTCTATGACGCACACTTGCCGACATGCTCTGAGCTCCCTCTGCCACTTATACCCAGAACACTAAAGGAAAGGAAGTTTGTCTTTTAGATATATAAAATAAGTCTCCCTGCAGCCTGGACTCCTATTTATCAATTTTCTGCAAACTCTTCATTCATTACGGAGTTCAACTGGTGGTCCATTCTGGGCACTCACTGCTCTTGATCGTTCTCTCCTGTTCCTGTGTATAAAATGGTGCTCAAGGTTCATTTGTGTATCCTGTCCCTTTCTATAGTTATAGTTGAACTATTTCAATGCTCCTGAAGTTCATGCTTTCTCTACATTTTTTAACTCTTCCTTTTTAGATTCTCAACATTCTCCTGGCACACTAGACCTCCCTTCTGCATCTACACCATGGGCTCTCATGACTAGCTCCATCCATTATCCTCTTGCATTAGAAACCATCAAGGTGAGCAGCTAGTAGACTGGAGAGACACAGCTCAGTGGTTGAAATGCTTCTGGCATTAAAGTACTTGTAGGATCCCCAGTACTCAGTAAGACACCCAAAATATGTGCTGAGTGTGGTACCTGTAAGTACAGCCTTGAAGACAGAAGGAGAAAATCATGGACAGACCATGTTTGTTAGGCATATTAGTGAGCTATGGATTTGACTGAGAGACAGTACCTCAAAGAATAAGGTGAAAGAGTGATCCAGGATGATTCCTGGCATCAACCCATCCACTCAAAGTCTCCATATGTGCACATGTGCATGCATGCACTGCACACATACACACATGCACACAAACACACACACACACAAAGTACACATGGAAGATTTACATATGTGAAAATGAGGGGGGACAACAAACAGAAGAGTTGATTTTCCAAATGCCTTCACATAGGGATTCAACATCCAGGGGAAAATTCTAGTTAGCTATGACTACAATGGCAATTTTTTCCTTAACAGCCAGAGTCCACCCTGTAAAAATGAAATGTACAGCTGACTCCACCCCCTTCAACCAAACACTCTGCTTCATACTTGAAGGGAAACACAATACAAGGAGACTAGGAGACGAAAGAGGTCATTTCTGTTAAGTGAACATACAACAGATGATTTGATCACTTGCAAGCATTTAGAGTTAGTGGTTTCAAGACTTCAAATAATGGCTAATCTTTTCTGGCAAATGGAATTGAATTATCAAATTATCACACCGGTGTTAGGCATTCGTAATGAAAGGGAAAGGAAACTGTCTATTTAGGTTTTTGCCTCAAGGCCACATTATATTTGAATGTTTCCTGCCAAATAGCTACACCTGCTGCTTAGGACAAAGCCCACACTGTAACTTGATTTTTGTAAATAACTTGCTGCAGCCAGCCATGAGTGTGTGCAGAGCATAATGGGCACACTGCCTCCTTTTCCTGCTGCTTCACCTTGTGTACCACTTAAAGGAGAAAAGCCTGGTGTGGTTTTGTGTGCTCACGTGCATCTGATTTTGGTACTGCTTGAAATTATTTTGTTGTCTTCTCGGCGATTGTCAGCCAAGTGATGGTGAGGTTTCCTAAGAGAAACTGTCAACCTTTACAAACACACAGTCAACTCTCTTATTTACAGAGTTAGGGAAATGTCATCATACCTCCAGTGAAGTTTGTCAAAGAATAAAAGGAGCACAGTTTAGAAATTTCTAAAAAGGAATCATTTCTAATCTGACTAATTTTAGACAAGTTTTAAATACCATATCATCTCAGGAGCAAGTTTGAAAGCAATTCTGTGATGTTTGACAGGAGATGAATCCAATATAGAAATCTAAAAAAGGTTGGTTGGTGAAAATAGGAATCATGTGTAAAATTTGTTCTAGATTTTATAAAACCACTGATAGAGTTGGGACCCAGAGACTAAGGGTGTATTTCATACTCCCCCTTCTCTTAACTGCTTCATGAAGAGGCCTGAGGTATAGATTCACCACATATTCACCATATAGTCACCGCATATATGTAAATATATATTCACATACAGAGGCCTGAGATTCTTATGGCTCTGAAAAAAAAAGTCATTTAATTTTGCTGGTGAACTTCATATTCTTTTATGCCTTGTGTTTTTATTTAGAATCACTGTAAGAATTGTTCTTGTGTAAATTTACTTTGCTGTTTCAAAAAATGTAAAAGTCTGTTTCTTTTTTAAAATCTGTGGGTATGTGCATGTGAGTGCAGATATTTGGAGAGGTCAGAAGAGGGTGTCAAAGTCCCCAGATCTAGGGTTATACATGGTTTAGAGCTACCTACATGGGTGCTAAAAACAACACTCATGTTCTCTGGAAGAGCAGTGAGGGATCTCAACCTCCTAGCCATTTCTAAAGCCCCAATGTAAAGCTACATGTAATATAAGAAAATGAACTTTAAAAGCTATTATCTCATTATCGCTTTTGATTTAACCCCTTAAATTAAGTCTTTAAAGTGAGAAAGAGGATGTGTGCACAGAAGCTTGACTAAATGCTGCATTTCTTGTCAATACAACATGGGTGAAATATTTAGCATAGTCCTGCTGACAGTAATAAGTGGCAAACAACTATTCAATGAAAACTTAGTATTTATGTCACACAGCTCTATGTGTGCTCTTCAGTGAGCAATGCTTGTGAATTTGCCAGGTCTTTGCCACATGCATGCATCCATTCATTGCTATGTTGCCAGTGAGTTGTACCACGTTCTTAATGTTTGTGTACATCCTCCTTACCAAGTCCATGGTTCACAGTGATTTCACCCCTTCAGGAGTTGGACTCCTATTTCCAAAAAACAAAAAAATTGCTCAGACCAATTATCTGAAATATACTCTTCTTTTTGTTATTTATCAATTTCATAATTTGGGATCTTAATTGGAAATCTTTACTCCTCCTTGAGTTTATTCTTGTATATAGTTTGAGAAATAGTTAGAATTCACTGTTCTGTATGTGACTATTCCAGTTAACGCAACACCTTTCCCATGTGTGCCCTTGGTACCCATAATGAAGATGGTTTGATCAGAAATGCTTGAATTTATTTCTAAGCTAAATATTTTTCTATTGGTCCATTGGCCTGCTTTCATATCATACTATTTGTGTTACAGTATTTTTTGATATATTTTAAAAACAGGAACTATGATAGCCTCAGTTAGAGTCATTCCAAAGAGCTTTGACTACTTGAGGTGTCTTTTGAAATTCTGTATTCTAAAGTGTTTTCTAATATGTTTTCTCCATTTTTAAAGAATATCATTTGAATGTTAATAGAGGTTATATTACACATGTAAATCATTTCAGACAATGTGGACATTTTCAACAAAATTAATTCCTATAACCCATGAACATGGAATTCATTCCCAGTTTTTTTTTGTGTGTGTGTTCTTAGTCCCCTTTGATAATCTGTGAATTTCACTCCACAATCTTCTACTGTTCTAGTTACATCTGTAATTAAATATTTATTCTCTATGCTATGGCCAGTGAGATTATTTTCTTATGTCCTTGGTTGATATTTTTAGATTGTATAGAGACTTCATTGCTATTCTTTAATTGTTTTGAGACTAGGACTGGCTGTATATTCCAGTTTGACCCTGATCTTGCTCAGCATCCTCTTTCTTCAGTGTTTTAGGGGTATAACAGCCATCACCATGCCTGATCTGCTATAATAATGCTTCTATATACTGATTTTTTATTGTGCAACTTTACTGAATTCATTGGTTTCCATGGGTTTTTGGTTGAGTCTTTAAGATTTTGCATATGAATATTCTCATATTCTAAAGAATGTGAGAACATAGATAGATAGATAGATAGATAGATAGATAGATAGATAGATAATTTTATTTCTTCTTTCTCTATTTGTACTTTTAAAATATTCCTTTTTGATTTTGTTGTTAAACTCTTAGCTAGGATTTCCAGGAACAAGTTGAACGGAAGTGTCAAGAGTCAACAGGCTTACCATGTACCCACATTTCCAAGCAATGACCCTGATTTTCCACTGATCATGATGAGATGAACAGTAGGATGGCCCCCCACTTTCTCACCCTCTCAGCACTTACTCCCAAAGGTACACAGATATGCCATGCCAGAGAAAGTTTTCTGAATTAAATCAAATGCAATGAGGTCTTAAGAAGCGATTGAGGCATGTGAGAACCCATTGAATGTAATTGTGCTCCTGTGGACCCTCTCATGCTGATGACAACTCACGTGAGAGGGAAAGTCAGAGTGCCAGCCACTTGGTAAACAAAACGATGCATGGATGCCAAGAGTCTTCTGTGTCACAACACCCAGGTCACATCTCCCTTTCTACTGCCAGGCCCTGCGACATCTTCTCAGGCATTCCTCTCTCATGTCACCATCATACTACCTTACACTCAGTTCTTGTTTTGGTCCTCACAATTTTAAAGTAATTGCCAGGGCAGAGAGATGTTTCCTTAATCCCAACCTAAAGTCTTTGAGAAGTAATCTATCATATTATGTTCAAATGTGATGTCTAATTCAGGACAGTCGTCTTGTTCCTGAAGTTGAAATATCTATTTAACCACTGAGTTACCTCTATCTCCTGCTATGGATGTAGACGAGGTTTCTTGATTGACAGCTCAGCCAAACCACTTGCAATGGGTTATGAAGTCATTTCAAAGAGAAAGAAAGCAAGAGAAACAGATGATGTTTCTATATATTATTGAACATCACTTAGTAGCCAATGGACTGCAGCTCCAGGGGAGCAAATGTAATTCTGAATTTCAATTTTCATAAATATCTCATTTGCAACTCTGTTTCATTCAGACTTTGACAGAAGCGCATTCCTCATGCAAATCTGAAAGTCAGCCATTATATTAGTTGCACTATTCTCCTTTCAGATGAATAATGCTTCAAAGGTTTAATAAGGGCAATGATGGGCTGCCTGTGATCCCAGCACTCAGAAGGAAGAAACAGAGGCACCCCTGGGGCCAGTGGGCTAGCTAGGCTAGCTGCAGGTTCAGAGAGAGACCTTGCCTCAGTAAATAAAATGGAGAGCGACCAAGGAAGAGAGCCAACATCAACAGATGGCCTGCACACACACACATACACACTATAATACATACAGAGCACACACACAAGTAAACACTAACATTTGCATGCACAATCTGTGCTGCCTTGAGGATCTGTATGTGTTATTCTTTTGCTCACTAAAGCAGGACTAAGAATAACAGCACCTACCTCATAAAATTTGTTATGAAAATTAAATGAACTAATATGCATAAATGACTTAGAATAAATGGTATCAAGAAACCAGTAAGGGCACAATAAATACTAATTAGCATTGTAATTACTACTTATGAATAAAACCATAGAAAAAAGTAAAACTTCATATAAAATATAAATCCCAAAAGCAATATTATGGAATATGTATTAGTACTTTGGTGATTATCAGTACAATGTGCTAATGTATTTCACATTATTTACAAACTATTAAAAGTAGAATTCATGGGCTAGAAAAAGGACTCAGTGCTTAAGAGCAGTGGTTGCTCTTGCAGAGGACACTAGTTCTATTCCTAGCACCTGCATCGCAGCTCTTAACTATCTGTAACCCCAGTTATACCAAAACGATGCCCCAATCTGGCTTCTGCAGGCCAGAAACATGGTATACAGACATGCATGCAGGCAAACCACCTGTACATATAAGATCAAAAACACAAAACATAATGAAAATATCTCTCCAATTACAGTACCCTATATTATATTGTGTTGGGAGCAAAATGTCAAATAATGGTTTCCTGGTTTTACTGAAGACCAATTCTAAAGGATGTACAGGGGTTTGACATTTCAGATATTATTTTATACAATAGTTTTTTAAAATTGGTTTAAAATTTCTAAAAAATGATAAAGGGCACAAGGAGCAAATGTGAATGGAGGAAGGCTGGTTCAGTGTGTGCTTCAATTAGGAAGGGGGTTCGATGTGTGCTTTGATGGAGGAAAGGGGTTCAGTGTGTGCTTCAATAGAGGAAGGGGGTTCAATGTGTGCTTTGATGGAGGAAAGAGGTTCAATGTGTGCTTCAATTCGGAAGGGGGTTCAATGTGTGCTTTGATGGAGGAAAGAGGTTCAGTGTGTATTTCAGTAGAGGAAGGGGGTTCAGTGTGTGCTTGATGGAGGAAGGTTAATTCAGAGTGTGCTTCAATGGTGCAATGGGATGGGTCTTCTTAAGACCAGATAAACTAGACTAAATGAAACCAAACTTTCAGTTCTATGACTAAACTAGATCTCTTAGTACTTTTTTTTGAGTTTATGGGATTTCTTTTAACCCGAAACCAAATTTTAGGAATGCATATGGCAGGCCGATAATGGTTTGATCATTTTCTTTCAACACACTATGCTAAACTATGACATCAAAATTAACTTAGAATATGTGAATTTTCTAGTTTATAAACAAAAACATCATTTCTTGTCTCTTAGTTAAAGGCTGTATCAATTTATTCCTATTAAAAATCAAATTCAAACTATTCTGGAGCCTAGAGTGGTGGATCAGTGGTTAAAACTGCTCATTGCTATTGCAGAGGAGTGCTCATTGCTATTGCAGAGGACCTAGATTCTGCATCACCATGATTGCCCACAACCATTTGTAATTCCAACTTCAGGAATCCAACACCTCTGAAAGGCAATGCATGATAGGGGTGCATATACATACATGCAAATAAACACTCAGGCACAGGAAATAGAATAAGTAAATACTCAATCAGGCACATGAAATAGAATAAGTAAATATTCAATGAGCATACAAACCTTTAAAAATCATTCTTAAAAAGACATAAAATGGTATTTGTTCAAAAATAATCTTTGAATGGCCAAATGGATAAATAAGAAAAGAACATGTAAAGAAAAAATAAAATAGTTTTAACACAATAATATTAACAGCTAAGCCATCCTCTGATAACAGAAGAAATGTGCCCAATATTTACAATGAATTGGGACATAATATATTCATTTCTTGAACAGTACATTGTACTTTCCCTCACAAGTGAGGATATTAAACTTTGATGCAACCAACTTATGACCTGTCTTTACTTTCAAAACCTTCCACTCTTGTAGAAATTGAGCAGATGTGTAAAACATATTTCTAAGGGGTTTCCAGTTTTAAATGTATTACCCAGAATATAGAAGAAATAACTTTTCCATGTCATCAAAATTTACCTCCTGTCCTTTCCTAACTTCTTCTCATCTTAAATTATTTCCCTCCAAGCCTCACTGCTCCTCCCTTGACTTTTTTTCTTCTTTTAAGTAAATAAAGAGAAAAGAAAAAGCATCAGGCATACAGTAAGTCCTAGATCCCTGACTTTTTACGAATATTGACAGGGAACCGAATTGAACTTTAAATTTGTGTTTCCAAATAAACACCTACTTACGAGGACTGCATTGAAAGGAAACTAATGAAATTCCCAGGTGCTCAGGGGTGGCTGTTTTATTCTGATCGGTGGTAGATTGCACTATTGACCAAATGTCAGACAAGGAGCGATACAATGATTGAATAAAAGTGTATACATAATCGGAGCAGAGAACTTTGCCAGGACCAGCGTTGTTGAATTTCTCATAATCCTAAAAGAAATTCTTTTTTTATAGATATACATACCTCTGCTCTGAGTGCAAATAATATTTTTTCTGGGCCCCCTTTCTAATTTTATCAGTGCCTCCAGATAAAATAATGTGAGGTGCCTTAGCTAGAGATGCTGATGAAATATTTTCAGCCTTGATATTAATCTGTTATCAGTTCTGTAGGTGTGAAGTGTGATGAAGATGACAGAGAATCATGCTCCACGGGCCTCAAGTAATTTGCACCAAAGATATTTACATCTCTCTTTGGACACTGCAGATCAGTTATTATGGGAGGGGAAAAGCCCTTGGGGAGTCTAAGTTGAAACATATTTCAAATGCCAAGGGAGTTGCATGAAAATTGGGTAATGAATGAAATTCTGATTGCAGAAAAATCACTTTGGAATGTGACTGCTGCAACACGCAGCTGCCCTGTGTAAACCTTAAGCGCTTAGCAACGAGGGCTGAGTAGTATGCATTCTTCAGTGAATCCCAATACTGATTTTTGGATTATTCCTCCATGCCAGTCAGTTGGGGATAAACAAATATTTGTAACCCATAGTTATATTTTTTCTTTAATTAAAAAATGTCGTGGTGCATCCATAATATATGACAGACTATAGATACCTTATGAAAACTTCACCAAAGAAATTTCATCTTTTTATTCCCATGACTCGACATACCTTGCAAAGTGTTTATTAAACTCTATTAGGTATTCCTCAACAATTTTAACATAAACCAAGTTCTCAACAAGATTGGACTTTCATTCTTTTTTTTTTTTTTTTTTTTTT
>NW_022196903.1:132408645-132426743 GCF_008632895.1 Mastomys coucha | reverse complement strand
GAGATCCGCCTGCCTCTGCCTCCCAAGTGCTGGGATTAAAGGCGTGCGCCACCACCGCCCGGCTTGGACTTTCATTCTTAACCATCGAGCTGGGATCAGGAAATGTCATAATTGTTTCTTCTTAACATGAAGAAAAAACAATTCTCTGAAATACTCAGAAGTGGTTTCCTGATGTAAGCCAAGTAGATTGTTCTGCACTCAGTCTTCTCTCTAAAGTTGAACAAGGGCATTGTTTACACCAGGTAGGTATCTATTATGAACACAGGAATAAATCTGAAGTAGCATTCCGGGAATTGGAGAGTGAGCCCAGCAGCTAAGAGCACGCTCTGTCTTTCCAGAGGACCCAGCTTTCTTTCTCAGAACCCATGGATGCTGGGTGGCTAACGACCACCTATAACTGAAGCTGCAGGGAATCTACTGTCCTCTTCTGGCCTCCTCAGACACTTATACTCACATGCACAAACACAAAAACAGACCCATAAATTACAGATAATTTCAAAAGAAAATGAATCTTTAAAAAAAGCTCACACTAGTGTATATGTATTAAGAATAAGGTACATCGAACTAAATTATATATTTCTTAGATAAATGACACATCTGGACGTATCTCGTATTTGCTTTCAATAGGTAATATATTCTAAGTAGTGAGATTTGGCATCCAAATTGGTGTGTATGTGTGTGTGTGTGTGTGTGTGTGTGTGTGTGTGTGTTTGTGTGTGTGTGTGCACGCGCGCGCGTGTGTGTGTTTGGTATATGTGGTTGTGTGAATATATGTGTGTGTATGAGTGTATCTCTCTGTGTGTATATGTGTGCGTGCATATGTGTGTGACTGATCACAATGAGCTTTGGCAGAAAGACCTTCGATTGCTCCTTGAACTTTGCAGTTTAGAAGGGCATCTGAGCACCAGAAGATTTTCCATGAATCCAAGAACATGGCAGCTATGCCTGGAGAGCTGAAAATTCTGAACAACTGTGGATTTTAAAAAGAAAATGAAGAAGAGTGGCCTGAGTAAAGTAGTTCCTGAGGGGAGACAAGCTCAGAAAGACTGGTAAATCAGGAAACAATAGAAATACAAATGCAGGATATACAAGCAAAATCTCTCCAAAAGTCCTTATTCATAAGTATAAACAGAAGAGGAGGAACGGATTGGAATGACATGTAGGAGTACCCTAGAGAACTCTGTGCAAATGTTCTAAAGGAGGACATGGCTGCTGTGCTCAAGGAATCAGTCAGAGAACAGGATGACTGTTATAAAGACTATGGAACACTAAGCCAAGAGTGGTGACAAGAATTTGACTTTAATTCCAAATGACGTCAGAAACCATACGGGAGAGTGTAAAGTAAAAGAGCTGCAGTGTAGACTCTTATTTAATGTGGTGTAATTCCAATGTAAGTGTAGACCGTTCTTTAATGTGGTGTAACTTCAATAGAAGTGTAAAGTTTCTTAAGAAGAGACTTTAATGGACAGGAAATGAGAAGGCTACTGCCATACTACAGGTGAGAAGCAGCCCTGGCTGTGATAAAGATGGTGTTCATGGGAAATGCCTGGTGATGTCCACATTCTCAACATCTTTAAAAAACATAACCTTGGGAAAGGTTGATAAATTTGATAATGTGTGTTTTAAAATGAAAAGGAACTTTTAGCATTATATAAATATCACTCACTAAAACAGTAAAAACTAAAAGAATAGGACTTTGTGGGGTTTGTCCATGCAAAGTTTGAGCCAAAACTGTTGAGCATCCCAGCATAGATGTCAAATAAGTTGATGCATACTCAACTCTAGGTGGGAATTAATAACCAGATGATACAACTTAAGAGTCTCATTACAAGGGGTCAGAGATGCCACAGCAGTTAAGAACATGAACTGCTTTCTCAGAGGCCCTGAGTTATACTTCCCAACATCCATATTCTGCTTCTCACAGCTACCTGTAACACCAGGTTAGGGATGTTGTAAACACACACACACACACACACACACACACACACTAAAAAATAAAGATAAACCCTTAAAATTATTATACAGAGAGCTGGACAACTCAGGGCTCAAGCTCTGGTTTCGCACACAAACTAGGTCCTGGGATCAATGCCTGGCACTGTATACTCCATGAAATCAGAGGAAGATAAAGAAATGGCTGTAGGTGGAAGGAGAAATGTTACAAGCCCTAACTTTTAAGTCTCTCTAATGCTATGAGACTGGGTGGATGAGCAAGAGCATAGAAAGGGAACCAAAAAGGAGAACTCTGACCTCCTGGCTACAGAAGGGGAAAATGTTGAAGAAGTTTTTAAGTTCATATCGTGTTATTTTTTGCTGCAAATCAAATATGATGAGAGCTGAAAATTTGCCATCAGAGTAAAACCATGGAAACAATTATAGGCATAGAAATGAACAAGGGATTGATGCATCCAGCATGTGAAAATGAAACTGGAGTGAATCTATAAGGCTTTCCTAGTAGGGAAGACCTGCTTTCTCTGTTGACTGGAATAGAAGGTCATATAAGAGAAGCTGGGGGGAAATGGGATCAAGAAGGAACTGGGGAAGCAAGAAGGCTCACCAGGTAGAGGTGCTTAGTTACTAATGGGCAGTCTGCCTTTCCTTTGTTTAATCTGTTATTGATTTTTAATTAAGAAGCCCTCATCAGCAGAGGTTGCTACATAGAAAGTGATTGCTTGATCAAGGTCAGACATGGTTAGGGAGACAAGCTTCCCACTGGAGTCAGGACCAGGCTCCAGATCTAGCTAAATCATTGTGTTCTTAAACATCTCATTCACTTGCATTCAATGAAGGCATGAACTAAGTCTTAATTACTATAGTTTGCATGGGGTTCAAATAACACACTAGATACACAACTGTCCAAAAAATTGAATCATCTTATTATTTTGAACTTGATTGTACATTAAAAATTTTGTTTACTTCCTGGAAGGAAATTATTATTGCCACTTTCTTTTTGATGAGAAACACAGTGAAACTTCTTCACACAGCAAAACTTCTACTGTCGAATGAAATAACAGTGCTACTGAAGTGCTGGAGAATGAAAGCTTGGTTCAAAATTAAGATTTGTATTTGTAAACAGTTTATTCCCATGTCTTCTTGTTCCTGAATAATGACAAAATTGGTGCTGTTTTCTTTATTCCTAATGCAAATCCATGGAAAGCCTTAACAACTAGCTAAGACCTTGAAAGCTCCATCCTCATCTAAGACCAAGTTCTCATGCACAGTGCTGATTGACCTTATCTACCAGTCTGAACAATAGACCCTGTCATTAGGGCCTCCCAATTTTAAAAGCAGTTTTTCAACTTCTAAATCCCTACTTAGATGATCTGTGGAAAAGTGCCTTCCACACTGTGAGGAAGTAAAATGCAGAAATGTTCACATTCATGAGACAATAGCTCCCACTGAATGCCATAAAATGAAATATGCTCTTTCGGTTTTTCTTTCAAAAGAAAAATTGCATAAATAATACATCTGGTCCTTGCAATACCAAACAAGCACAATAGCTACTTTACAACTTTCATCTAAATGAAGGCCATCTCTTTTCATTTTATTATGGAACCATTAATACAATATCACCCCTTCTGATTGGCTACGAGGTCCAGACAGATGGCATCCTGCCTGCTGCCAACAGAGGTGCTAATGACATTGGAAAGTGGGGTGGCATCTACAAGTGAGTTATGAGTTGATCAAAACTGAAAATTGAATATAACTTCTTAGATCTAGGGGTGGCTGATCACTAGTTGTGATTATCAACTTGACAAAATATAGGATGACCTGGGAAGGGGGTTTCAAGGAAAACGTGCCTAGGCCAGGTTGGTCAATGGGAAATTATGTTGACTGGATTTCAAGCAACCAGCCTACTATGGGAGATGCCATTCCTGGAAAGGGAATCCTGGATTATACAGCCATGGGAAGAGCAAGCTCAATGCAAGCATGCTTGCACTGATAAACTGCTCTCTATCCTTGACCATGGATGACGTGTCATTGGCTGCTTCAAACTCCTTCTGCCTTGATTTAAAATGATGGGCCAGAGTGGATCCTGGAACTGTGAGCTAAAATAGCCCTCCACCCTTAAGTTGCTTTTAGCAGGCCATTTTTATCACAGGTACTAGAAAGGAAACTAAGAGAGAAGACATTATTGTCTTTCTCTGGAAAAGTTAGTACAGGCCCTTCTTTCATGATGGCCCCCAAATCCATCTAAGAATCTATGAAGTCAGGAGTAAGAAAGTTTTCACAAACAGGACCTGAGGATCTAGAAGCCTTTTCTATAAAGTGCTGTGGTGATTTAGCTCTTTACCAGTCTGTGCTAGAAATATGGGGGAGGGGGTATTGTTTTGATTAAATCTCCTTTTCCACCTGTTTCAATTCAGACAAGAAAGAGTTGTTTGGGGGAGAGGAATGAAGTTAATGGCAAAATTAGATTTTTTTCTAATTATTCATGGATTTAAATTATCCTCACTGCTGTGGCCTCTTGTCACATGACAACAGATAATTGAGATATGGCTGTAGCTGACATAGTAAGGCTTTCTTTCATTTAAGGCAAATAGAAGTACACAGTCGAACATTAACCTTACGCTCTAGGTAATCAGAACCACATGGCAGATAGCCACCAAACAGAGGTTTAAAGGGATTTGCTGACTTGTGATGAATACAGTGCTGTAGAGGGAAGCTAAGGAAAGTTCAAAGTAACCCGTGGATAGCAGCTGGCACTGTGTAGATTTAGCTGGACAAGATTTAATTGCCCATGAAAAGGAATTACACAAGGCACTGTAACCTGTGATTTCTTAGACTTCCTATTGGTATTTCTTTTCTATAGAAGGGCCTTTTAAAGGCTCACTGTATGATTCCCTATAGTCTTAACTTTATTTGAAGACACATGATGCTACCGTAGAGCATGGTATGAGTCATTCCAGGCTAACAGAAAATGAGTTGAAACTTGCTACTTCACATAAGCAAGGATTATGTACCATGGAGGTTCACTACATGATAATAAGGGGGTGGATGTATGGGGGTGGGGGTGTGCTACCAACTGCTACGCATCAGCTGGGTGAGCCTACACTAAGACACTGGGTGTCTTGCTGCCTTTCTAGTCTCCATAATGGGAATCTTTTGTCCCACTAATGTGTGAAAGCTGTATAATAAATACTCAAGAAGTCTTAGTTAGACTTTAATCAGTATCCTAAAAAATTAACGGGAATATTGAACTGAGAAGATGGCTTAATTGGAAAACCTGAGTTTGAAGTTCAGTACTCATGATTTTCCTGTTGCTGTTGTTTCGACTTTTTATTAAAAAGAAACAAAATGAAGGTCATATCTAACCCTAGACATTAGCACAGGTCGTTGATTCCTCGAGCTCACTAGTCAGCCAATGCAGCTACTTAGTGAGCACCAGGCTCGTAGTACATTCTGACTTGTAAGACAGATATTTAAACGAGGAAGACACCTAAGTTTGGCCTCAGGCCTCCAAAGGCATTGCCACACACATGCACATGAACGTATATGCTCCCTAACATACATACACATACAACTCACATATATACACAAAAGAAAAAAAAATGGTAAATTAGAACGTAAAAATGTAAACATTCATTTGTAGTGGTATGCATTATATCCTAGTTAGATTTTTTTTTTTAGAACATTACATTTAGATACAAATTACTGCTACTGAAACTTAGATGTGGAGAAGTTAAAGTATTCTCAGTTTCTAATATTTGTATTTGCCTTTATAAAAGGCAAATTAAAACACTGGCAAATGCCTTTTAATTCAATTTTTAATTCTTATCCCTTTAGAGACTACACATAAAATATTCATTTATCTTCCATTCCAGCTTGGTAATATATGCTTGACAATTAAGAACTTGATGTGCTAAGAGACAAATGTATTTAGGTTAAATACGAGGGCTTTGCAGAAGCTAAGCTGCACTGCTTAGCCTCTGGAAATAGATGAAGCAAACTTCTCATTCACAGAACCGGAGAAGTGTCAGTGGGTCCCTGCCCCTTCAATACATTGCTGACATTAAGAAATACATCTTAATTTTATCATTCAAACACAAAAATGGAAACAGTTAAAAGGCTTCTCTCACTCTGCATCCTATCGATACCATTGATCTGATGCAGCGCAGTCTGAGGGCCACCATTGGCCTTTATGGTGGTGGAGTATCATTGATGTGATCCAGCGCAGTCTCAGGCCTCACCATTGGCCTTTATGGTGGTGGAGTATCATTGATGTGATCCAGCGCAGTCTCAGGCCTCACCATTGGCCTTTATGATGGTAGACTATCATTGATGTGATTCAGGGCAATCTGAGGCCCCACCATTGGCCTTTATGGTGGTGGAGTATTGCCACTGGGATGGGTTTAACATTTTCCAATCCAACATCTACCATGACTCTTTCTTGCACAAAGTAATAAAAAAAAAAAGATGAAAATTATAACAATAGATTTGCAAAAACAGACTAGGGTAAAACATAGTAACTACAGCATGCTGTGGTTTTAGAAAACTGTCACTCATAACTGATGCAAACGTGGATTTTCCTTATTTTTAATCTAATTTTATTTACAATATTTGGTTAATTACTATAAACATGTAAATTATAAAATATTTAGATTCCCAAAACTGATATGATGACTTTGTAAGAGATCAGAATGGAAGACAAAACACAAGCTTTTGTTTTGCTTTTGTTTTGTTTTGTTTTGGTTTGGTTTGGTTTGGTTTGGTTTGGTTTGGTTTGGTTTGGTTTGGTTTGGTTTGATTTGGTTTGGTTTGGTTTGGGTTTTGGTTTGGGGTTTGTGCTTGGTTTTCCTTTGTTTTGGTGTTGGTTTTCCTTTGGATTGGTATTGGTTTGGTTTGGATTTGGTTCGGTTTGGTTTTGGTTTTGGTTTTGGTTTTGCTCTTACTTTTGCTTTGGTTGGGTTTGGGTTTGGATTTGGTTTTGGTTTTCCTTGTTTGGTTTGGTTTTGTTTGGTTTTTATTTGGTTTGGTTTGGGTTTGTTTTTGGTTTGATTTTGGTTTCATTTGGTTTGGGTTTGGATTTAGTCTTGGTTTTCATTTGTTTTTGATTTGGTTTGGTTTGGTTTTGGTTTGGGTTTAATTTTGGTTTCATTTGGTTTGGTTAGGTTTGGTTCTGGTATTGGTTTGGACTGGTTTTGGTTTTCTTTTGTTTTAGTTAGGTTTGGGTTTGGTTTGGGTCTGGTTTGGGTTCTTTGAAACAAATTCTCACTTTGTGGGCCTGGTTAGTTTGGAATTTGCTACATAAACCAGGCTACCCTGTAGCCTTGAGGTGGGATTCCAGGCAAGTACTCTCTACCACACCCTACTGAAGACTTTGTTTTCTTCAAAGCATGTGTCTTCTCTAAGAACTACACTGAGAGTGACTGTCTCTTTGCAATAATTCCAGTAGGATTGCAATGACTAGTGTATATCTTGAGTCCTATCTGGTCACATTGTGGGTCAACCATTCCTTTGTCTCTGCCTGGAACTGACCATTTTATTGGGATCAAACAGCCTATACAATCCCAAGCAATAACTGAAACAACCATTGCTAACTTTACCTCTTTGGTTAATTTAAATAGTTTTTGAGAGAGAATCTCATTGTATAAACCACGTTGGCCCTGAATCTGATATCAGAACGATTTTGTAGCCCCTAGAGGGCTACGGTATATGTATACACATAAATTTAGATGAAGACACTATTGCTGACTTATTGCTACAACTTGCTTCATAAGACAATCCATAGTGAAAGATCTGGATTGAACAGGAAAACAGTGGAGGCACCTTTATTGGTTTATATTTTCTGTTTAATAAAAAAGTTTGTGAGGTCTGAAACAGGGTCCCAGGGCTAATTCCAACTTCACAAATCATTATAACTTATGGTTTAAATTAGTTATACTTCCTCAACCAAACACAATCAAAATTACTCCTCTCAAGAATGGTTATACCTTCAGTTGGATGTAGAAACAGAATTTATTTCCCCCAGTATGGGCATTGTGCTATATGAGGCCAGAATGTACAGGTGTTGTGTTATAAATTAATGATATTAATTTCATGTGTAGCTTATGAAACAGAAGATGTATGCATATTTCAATATAAATTATAGAGTGTAATGGAGTTTCAGATGTTGGAGGTTCAGCTAACTTCATCTCAGCAAGCACTGCACACAGCATTAATGTGCAATTAGTTTATCTTCATATAAAGTTTCCTTACTCGCTTTTTACCTTGTATCTATGAACTCTGACTTATGTGCATCGCAGAATCCCTGTGCCAGCATAGTGATGACTCACTGGCTGCATTTCTGAAGCTACCTAGGCCACTACTAATTTTACTACCTGGTATAGGACAACAGTGCTGGGCATGCTAGCTCACACCAGCTACTCTAGCTACTTGGTATGCTGAGGTAGGAGACTGCAAACTCAAAGCCTACCTGAGCTCTACTATGAGTTCAAGAACAGCTTAGGTAATTGAGTGAGACCTGTCTCAATACTGAAAGATTTTGAAAGTAAAAGGAGATCTGAGGATATAGCTCAAGAAATGATACAGTGCTTGACTACACTGTACAGAACATGTTCAAGGCCAAAGATTCACATCCCTGAATACACAGAGAAAGAGAGACTACACACACACACACACACACACACACACACACACACACACACAGAAAGAGAGAGAGAGAGAGAGAGAGAGAGAGGTGGAGGGTGTGCAAGAACTTTATCCAGTTCTTCACTGCTTTATTATTTCATACTGATATTTCTGAAATAGTAAAAACAATGTATCATAGATGAAATCATGGGAAAATCTGAGAAAGGCAAAAGTAATCTCTGACTTCAAATGAACTAATATAGTATAGCTCACTTATATTAAAATAACAGGACTGCGCTCATGTGCAGGTCAAGTTGTATAGTCAGATTCATGTGAACAGAAGTTCCACCAGAGTACCAAACAATCAGGGAAGGGGCATTAAAAGCCAGAATCTGACATGGCCCCCAGAATCTGACATGGCCCCCAGAATCTGACATGGCCCCCAGAATCTGACATGGCCCCCAGAATCTGACATGGCCCCCAGAGCTGTGCTTCTGATTGTGCAAAGATCATATCCATGTTTAAAATAAAACTTCCCTCCTCTTCCACAATAAAAAGAGATTCCTCTTCTGAAGGAAGAATTGTCTACCAATCACAAACTGGATTCAGTCCCTGGTTCCAGAGAGTCTCAAAGTTTCTAAAGATGTATGCTCCTTACCATGACAATGAATATCAGAGTCTCTGTTTAAAATTCTAATAACGATATTTTCTGTCTTGGGAAATTGCCATCTTTCTTTCACATATAAGCAGTATCTTATTTATCAGGGTTATGATTAATTATACTGTAAAGGGTAACATTATCCACGTCTGCCAAAGATAAACTAAATTGAATGGACAAACAGATTAGATATAAAGAAGGATATTAAGAGATTATGGGATGGCTTTCCTTGATATCTTTAAAAGCAGGGCAGATACCCATCTGCCTACGAGAGTTTAGGTAAAGTTTGCCTGAAGCCAGCAGGAGAAAGCAGAGAGATAACTTCTAGAGTTCTTCCCGGCCATGTTTTCTCCTGTGAGTTCACTTTGTCCTCTAACTGTGCGAGCATACTCAGCTTTCTGATGAGGCTGCTGGCTAGGATGAGGTTTGGGTTTTGTTTTTGTTTTTATTTCCTTCTCAGTGTTAACACACTTTCCAATCTATGCTTTTTGTGTCTTAATGAAATGAAACAGAATAGTAGTCAAAAAGAAGTGTATACACACACATACACAAACACATGCATACATACATATGCATATTTTTATGTATACACACACACACATATATGTGTATATATACATATATACATATATATATGTTTGTATCTTTCAATCTAGGTGAATGTTATTAAAAGTTATGGCTACCATAATAAAAATTTTAAAACATGAGCACCCTTTATTTGTACAACCCCATGGCCAGACAATCAAATGGTTATGGATTTCTAAGAGAATTCTGAAAATCTCCACAATGCTAGTTAAAAAGCCATTATGCATGTAGACCAAACTACACTATTCTTCAATACTAATCAAAAGGCTAAAGCATATGCCCTCTTTAAAAGAATACAAACAATCATCACAATAAAACTGACTTCATTGAGTAGTAAACAAATTCAGGCCAGTCAGCCTCAGGAAGGCCCACAGGGGCCGCTCAGGACCTCAGAGGGAAAGGGAAGCCAGACAGACCAGCAAGGCAGCGGCGCCCCCTAGAGGAGGGTAATGGGGGTAGCAGGAATTTGGGAAGGCCCTGGAACAAACGTAGAATATACAATTCTTCCCAGTCTTTGATAGTTCTTTTTTTCAATATTAAATTATTATATAGAAACGTGTATATTTTTGTATATTTCTATATTAAGTTGACCAGTAGGTACTTCATTGCATTAAAAAATCTAGTGTTCTTTTTTTAAAGCATCTTTTAAAATGTCTAATATGCTCTTTCTGTAGTCATTCATTCACAGAAAGTTATATTCTAAATGCCTGTGTCAATGATGATACTTTTTTACCGGGTCTTATTTATATAATTTTGATATTTGAAAGTATTCTGATAATTTCCCCTGTTCCACATGGGACAAATAATGGTTGTTTTGTATTATATATAATGTTATACATAATTATATATATAGTTATATGATTATGTATATATGTTATATATAACATTAATCATAATGTTATATATATTATGTTACATATATCACATATGTGTACATATATATATGATATAATATGAGACAAAACTTTCTTTGTAACATAAATGAGAATACTTACATAATAATATGTCTCAATGTACCAAGTTGAGATTTTCCACACTGTCTGGGTTTCTGGAGTGGTTTGCTATTTACTTAGGATACAGGAGTAAATTTTGTTCAGAAATGAAGCTTTTGTACACAGCCAAGAACGCTTGTACTTTGAGTAATTGGTAAGTAGAGATGAGTAATTAGGTACATTTTGATAACAAAAGACTATGAAGTATTAGTGACTGGAGAAAAACAGCTTCCTACCATGTGTGAGTAACAACATTTACTCTAAGGGCATAGATCAGAGATCATTCCTGTCTGTAGATCTGTCTGTGGGCATGTATGTGTATATTAGTGATTGACTTGCCACAAATCAGATTATCTAAAGTAATGCAAATTTTTACTAATGTCATATCACATCAGAATGCTGGGTAGGGACATATATGTAAGAGTCATGACTTCAAGAGCCACAGGGTTGTTTTGTAAATAAAATTTTTCAATGTGATTTTCACTTATCAGAAAGAAAATATTTTTATTCCACAAACACATATATAGCTTATTTTATAACTATGAGAAACTTAGAAAATGAGCTAAAAGTGAACTTGGGGTTTTTCACTAAGTCAATGTAATATTGATAATAAATTAGATTATATGGCTTTCCATTAGCAGAGTATAAGCACTCCTAACTGGAACTTATTAACAAGGTAACTGAACATAAATAAATAGTTCTCTTAGCTGAAGTATTGGTAAAATAATAATAATAATAATGTTTTCATACTTCAAATTTAAGGAAAGGGGTGTCATTGTCATGTACTTGGTTATATTTCATTTTAATAAAGATGAGAGAAGATGTCTATAGTAATTTATAAGCCACTGTAAAATGTGTATGAAGCCAAGAGTGCTCACTGTCCTATTTCTCTTTAAATTACACCGTAATCATTTTATAAAACTTTGACCATGTATTTTGTGTGATCCAAGGAAAGGAGCATTGTCCTATGGAAGTGTCATGCTCATTACAGAAAACATTTGATATATTTGTATATGTTACATTGTTGTATAATGTAGCACTTTCTGTAAAGGATTCAGTAAATAAGCAATGTTTTTGCATAATCCTCCGGTGGGGACCTCCCTCATATTCTGTAAACCATTAGTTCAGCAACTAATCAACAACGCAATCTCATCAGGGTTGCAAACTTTCACCCCAAACACCCATCGGAATACCAATACCAAAAAGCAAATGAGATGGCACTTTCTTCCGAACAAGCATTTTATAACTTTAGGGTGACCCAAAACCTGAATCAAGTCATCAAAAGGCCTTAAGACCTATAGTAAGTGCACTTAATGAAATTTAAAACTTAGGTGTGGCAGCCATTTTATTCTCCTGAAAAATGGAAAAGCAGGCATTTTAGTGTACTCATTTCAATACAGTCTGCTCTTGAAACCTTGGAATCTGTTCCTGGCACAGGTATCAGCAAAGACACGGGGGAAATATTAGACTCCCTGTGGGAGTGGCAAGAGAAATGCAGAACGACAGATTCCTCCAGCCTGATCCTTCATGATTCTTTTCTAGTTATTGAGTATATAAATTTCAATCCCCTCGTACAACTGAAGGGGAAAACATGATTATCACATCACTCAAAGCTCAGCAACCCTAACTTCAGCTTGGTATAAATTCACTCTCTGGGAAGTGACTTTTAATATTCTATTTCTTAACAGAGACATTAAATTTTGTCCCATTAAAAATTATCTATTCTACCTTTTTAAACACGGGTTTGCGTTTGATAGGACAGCCATTGCTCACCCATCTTGCGTTTGATAGGACGGCCATTGCTCACCCATCTTGGCACAAGTACCTGTGTGCATGATGGAGGTTTTAAGCGAAAGGTGTCTCATATTCAGATTCTTGAAGAAAATTGAGAAGGGAATGGTTGTGGTCCCTTCAGTTCCTCCAGTGAGTGTACCGTACCTCGTTTTTCATAACAGCACGGAGTAAGGAGTTATAAATAGACATTACTAGAATAGCTTGGTTTTAGGATTTATTTGATAGAATTACTGGGTGGCTAGCAGCAACAGGAGCAAAGCAAAGAATTCCTAGTGGACCACCGCCCTGTAAAAAGGAAATAAAATGAGTCCGTCACCCTACTATCATAAAGAGATCCCCAAAATTGTTTCTGAACAGAAAAACAAAGCAGGAGCAGCAAGTTTCTCAGTTAAGTATGATAATCCATCTTGGATCCAGAAGGAGTTTGCAGGGTCTCGGATAGTGATGGATTCTGGGCGAGGGGCAGTCACTGTCTTCAGCTGTGGACCCACTGAAAAGACCACTGGCATCCAACAGTTCTAGACCCACAATCGCACAGATCACCGGTTAAAAACTGAACAACAGCAAAAAGGTCACGAATGTGGGAAAGGAAGAGTCTTGGGGCGGGAAGTAATTAGGATCAGATGGGGAGGATTAGACAGGGAGTTATCTGAATGCACATTAGGCATGCCTGGAAGTGTCGAAGAATAACCGCAGCAAAGGTTAAGTAATAATAGCACTAAGCACAGAGACGTACGGATGGAAGCGCCATCTCTTTCTCAGCTTAAGAGGATGACTGTAGAAACAGTCAGGGAGCTTGGACATTTTAAAATCCACCCTGGTTTTTTTTTTTTTTTTAATCCAGTTATCATTTCTTAGCTCTTTAGAGGGTCCTCTGTCTCTGGTACTTGTGCTTGGCTCTCATCAGCACTAATGGGAATTAACAAGAAAATGGACCCTTAATCATTTATCTTACATTATAGGAAGGCGTGATTTGCAGACTTGATTAGAGTGGGAAACTGAACAAGATATTACGAAGATGTGATTCTCTTCAAACATGTATGTCCACTGCAGCAATTCAACTGGAAAATCATTAGAAAATTTTCTCCTTCTAGATCCCTCACTGTGGTGACCAGTACAGAAAGAAGCTAGTGGACAAAATGTTGCAAAAAAAACATCCAAGGTGTTCGGAAAGCAGCTATTTGCCAAGCTAGACAGCATTCGGAGTTCTTTCCAGCGTTCCTTTAGCTGGTGTTTGCTATACATTAGTGATAACGTTGCTCTCGAAAATGAAAACTTTATTTGCCCAGAATACACTTTAGAAAAAGTATTCTAACCTAAAGTTTTAAGACTTACATGCTTTTAGGAAACCTTATTGTTGTGTGGCACGTATTTAAAACTTCAAGCTGAGAGCAATGCTAATCTATGTCACGATGCTCCAGGCAGCACCGAGTGTGTGCCCCTTGGAGCAAAGAGAACTGAAATCTGGGAGTTTGGGGGTCCCACTTGAACTAGTGCCTGTTATCTGAGGACAGCGGCCCTCCCCAAGGTCTCTTGCTGTGTTTATCTGCACTTTCCCTCAACAGAAGGCTGTAGAGCTCGCTCCCCTGAAGACACTTCTGCTGTCTCTGCTTTAGAGTCCCCCCACCTGTCAGAAACCACACTGCTAACTCCATCTTGGTTTTCAGTATCTCACTGTGGGGCTCACAAACCAGTCACAGTGGGGGAAAGAATGCCACCTTAGATGACCATTAATTTGGTAATTCAAATTTTGTATTTACTGAGAGATTATTATGTGACATGACTATACTTAATTCTTTGATCTTCAAATTGCTTAAATTTTTAATCAAAAAAATGATGTTTTTTAAAGGAAGCAAGAATATTCTCTTTATTCATCTTCTGGAAATTTTGTCGTAGCCAAAAATCATAAATAGTAAGAGTAATTTAACTCTCAAGAAGCTGCCTATAAAGTAAGAAAATCCTATTTTGTCTCAAGAGATTCAAGAAAATTAATTTAGCATTATAAATAAAAAAAATAGTGAATATCAAGAATCAGAAGCAAAATATGATATAAAGTTTTTAATAGGTTCTTCATATAAATAGTGCAATCATTGCAAAACCTCAACCATTGTGCTCATCACGGAAACAAGGCCACAAAACGTTCAGTAGTGTGTCTAGAAAGTAGTATATGTTTGTCAAAATAATGTTACAACTTTAACTGAGGAAATAATAAAATTTGATAGTATAGAAACAAACTAAATCTAAATGGAAAAAAATGCTTGAAGATATCAAATGTCCCTTTTTTAATATATCTCCCAGGTGAGATCCTAAATAATTTTAAATCTTTAGTGATTGTATTCATTTCAGTAATTATCTAAAAACCAGTAGGTTAAAAAGTCTGGAAAAATTTTTGAATTTTAACAACATAATGATATTAATTTTCCTAAACTATGTAAACTATGAAATATATTTAATCTATAATAAATAAAATATTTGCTTTAATATAATATAGCAATAAAATACATTAATCTGAGTGAATGAAGAAGTTATTGGTAAATTGAATGGTATCCTCAAACATTCCCCTAAATATTATATACTGTGAGAATATGAACGGAGCACAAGCTATCACTTGCCAATTGCTGCTAAGATTTGTCTGAGTCAAGGGCTTGCTATGTAGCTCAGGCTAGGCAGGGACTCACTATGTAGCCCAGGCTGGCCCCAGTGATTTTCTTGGCTCAGCATCATTGCTAATGTTACATATGCAACCCTCCATGCTTAGCTAATAACTGGCATTTAAACAAACTAAAAGCCAAATGCAATTTAGCCCTGAAAACACAATAAATGTCAGAAAATAACATTGACGTAGAAATAGCCCTTTATTTAACAATAACAAGAAGTAACAGGTCATAGCAGTGAAAATTAACTATTATCAAATTGGTGTACCTTATAAGACATGATATTAAAACTAAGAAAACAACATGACAAATACCAAATGTTTTAGGTGATAAGATATTGTGCTAACTTAATTTTTAAAAAGACAAATACATAGTATTTAGCAAAAATATGGATTATCTATAAGACAAAATAAATAATTAAAAAGTATAAGAATAATTAATCTTGTTAAGAAAACTTGGAACAAAAATTAAAACAAAATCTCACATTTAGTTCATTAAGACAGTTTAGAGTCATAACATGTAGAGATAAAAATGTAAGAAATGTGCACAAAATATAATTTTTATTATCTAAGATGGTATAAACTATATGGCAGTATATACATTATTATATTTAGTAATTCTAAATTAGGAAAATTAACTTAAATAAACAATGGAAATCCCTCACAAGTTCCACAAACATTTTTCTAAGTGTTTCTCAATGAGTCATAAGGATATGGGTAACATATCTGCACAATATGACTATCGTGGGGCATATTTTAAATTTCTTTTAAACTAAATATGTGAGAAAATGCTCAAGATAATATGTTATGTTCTAAAGAATATCTATGTTATAATAGTACATTTTTATAAATAAGAAAATAGGAGAAAACATGTAATGACACATTTCTTTTAATGAATGATATTTTGCCAGGTAGAAATCTAGAATCAATTTCTGATTATGCATACTTTGAAATAGCTACTAAATGATGCAAGGAGGATGATACAATAAACTCTAATCACACTGTGGTGTAATACACGCAGCTTCCTCTTTTCTCACACACCATTCTGTTATAAATTTTAGACCTTGTTTAGCTTTATTCTTAATTATTCTAATATACTTCTGAAGATAGTCTTACTAATTTGATTCATATTCACATCTACTCTATGGTGATAATTCTTAACATTTCCCATTAACTAGTCAGTGTTCAAATTCCTCCTAACGTTTTCTAGTGGGTAGCAGTGGTTTTTGTTTTGCACGCATTTTTGCATAGAAACCCACAAAGGAGAGTCTGGTGATGTCACTGAAATGTTCAGTGATCTACAGCAGTTTCCCCTCACCTGTGGCATCCTGGTCTGAGGCGATTGTTGTATTGGTCCATGTGAGAGCAGTGAATGGCAGGCCTCCTCCACCAGCTGCTCAAAGCAAGCACCTCAGGGTGTCTTCACATGGCCAAAAGGTGCAAAGACTGTGGAAAGCCTGGAGTCGGGAGTCATTTCCATAAACTCACCCCTCCCCCAACTGCCATCTGATACGCACTCTCTTTCACAAGCTATCTACTGTAGACTTCAGAGGCTTAGCTTCGCTTTATGAATGGCATCCCCACACTCAAGTGTTTGTTCGTACATTTAAAACAGTGGTTCTCAAACTCCCTGATGCTGGGACCCTTTAGTGCAGTTCCTTCTGAGGTAACCTCGAATCATAACATTTCTGTTGCTATCTCATAATTGTCATTTTACTACTGTTATGAATCATGATGCAAATATCAGATATACAGGATGGTCTTAGGCGATCGCTTTCAACCCCTAAGGGGGTCGCGACCCACAGGTTGAGAAGCACCTATTTAAAGCCTGTGTCCAGTGTCAAGGACTGATCATAGTACAGGTGGCTAGATGTATTCTTATTTCTCTTTCGGTCCTGTTTGGCTTCATTCAATCAATCATTAGGTCTTTATGTTTATTGGGTTTGTTTGTTATTTACCTTTCTTTGTTTAAAGCTCTTCTTATTATGTTTTTATTTAAGTTTGCCTTTCAAAGAATATGTGAAAGTATAAAGGCTGTACATGGATCTGTGTAATGTTTTCACATATGTGTACATGTGATAAGCTTATCTATCTCCTGATAAACGGCTGTCGTTCAAGTCATTAATCATCTCGATCAATTCTGTAGCGCCTGACCTGGGATCTGTTCTGAACTTGCTGCATTCTCTGTAATTCACCTTTGCACAGGTGTCAAGGAGATCATGTAAAATGCATGTGGAGCTATGCCAAGCATGTTCTTCCACCCTGTGAACAGGAAAGGTCCTTTATCAGCTGTGGCTGTTCGATACTGTCAGGATTCTTTTTGGAGACAGCGTGATGAGACTCGAATGCCTTCATTTAGTCTTTCGTTCAACCTTGGTTTCATAACGATATTTCTTCTGTTCCTTTGTGTATATGATTCATGGTTCACAAACAATGCTGTCTTCACGTGCTTAAGATTTTGCCAGGCAGTGGTAACACATGCCTTTACCCCAGCACTTGGGTGAAAGAAGCATGAAGATCTCAGAATCTGTGGCCTGCCTTGTCTGACGAGTCACTTCCATGACGCCAGCCTTGTCTAAAGAGTCACTTCCATGACAGCCAGGGCTACATGAAGGAGCCCTGTCTCCAAAAACAGTATTTTCACAAATGGTAGCTGTTGGTATTTCCTCTAGGCTCTGCTCCACAGTTACCTGGCAACAGACAGGTGTTCCTGACTCACTATAAAAGGGGCTGCTTGCCCCCTCCTCTCTCTCTTGCCTTTCTTCTTTTACCCTTTCTCTCCACATTCTCCTGCTCCAAACCCTTCACTCTCCTCCATGTGCTCATGTCTGGCCTCCTCTTCTCTTCT